>NC_072732.1:90505771-90674763 GCF_026930045.1 Uloborus diversus | reverse complement strand
TCTTCTGGAATTACATTATACCACAAACTGCTTGAAGCCGGAAATTTACCCCAAGAAACACCGTGGAATGGAATGTTTTACCTTTTTCTTTAGTATTGGTAATTACCGCAAGGTACGGTATTCGAGCTTTGAAGTTGCGAATATAAAACCTATTATTACAAAAATTCGTTACCTGACAACAGCAATAATAAAAGTAATCATAATGAAATTTTGAATCAAGGCTTCTCCGGAGCAGACATGAGTTTAAAGTCGTTTCAACATTTGGAAACTCTACTTTTTGCATCCTTAAAGAAACATAGTAGAGAGCATTTTTTTTCTTTTGAGTGTGTACTATTTAATTTAATAAAGCGAACGGTTTTTTCAGTGATCTTTGTTTTTGTTAGTTCATATTTTGGAAATTCTTCAATTTTTATGTGCTTAAATTCGTGCTTTGGTTTCTAAATGAATATTCGTTCGTTCTTTATACTTATTTGCTATTTACTTTAATGGATAAGGAAGAAGCTCGATTTTTAATCACGTCAAAGTGATATGTTTTGAGTTCTTTCAGTTTAAACAGAAAACGAAAGGAAGTAGCGATTGTTTCTTACATTTATTTCTGACCCAGGTAACGCGGGTATTTTTGCTAGTATTTAAATATTTAATGGGGAAATTACATAAAATTTGCTGATTTCCATCTTAACCAAAATAATAATATTATTTTAGAACTTCAATTTTTCAGCGCTAAATGTACCTTTAGATAAGCAAATCATTTAATGAAATCCCGAAGTCTCTAAGTGGTCCAGTTGCTGAAGATACAAACAAACCAAGCCTCAGATTTATCCGTGACGCTAGGCTAGTATAATAAAAGTACTTTAAAAAAACATACATACAGTACGAAATGATAACCGCTCCTTTTTGAAGTCGGTTAAAAATTAAACAGATTTTTTTAAAAAATTGCGAAAGAGCAGTCAGTTTTTGCTTTTGGACAAAAACTTCCGCCATCATGGATTTTTGTCGGATTTGGAATGTCTCTCCTTTTTAAAACATTTGGCTACACAATGTTTACAAATGTGACGAGTTTCATAACTTTATCACAAAATGCAGTTTTTTCTCCCGTAGCAACCAGGTATTTGAATATTTTCCGAAGCTGGTCGATAAGAGCACCACGTTATGGCTCCCGGAGTTCTTCCAGTCACGTCCACTAAATAGCCGCGTTCACAACACACTTTTCTACCCCGTAAATCCGTGCTCCGGTTCCGAAAAAAACATCGAAAAATTCCCCGTTTATATGCACAAATGAGGTTTTCCATTGTACCAGAGAAAACGGTTTTTCCCCAGCATCCTTGGCGACCATACCCAGCAAGTGGACGCACCAGAATGGAACTTGCGTAATCCATTCTGGATAAAACTCCGCTTTTCCTCCAGATGGAAGCAGGAGAAGCAAAATTCCAAATATACACCGCAAATAACCGGAATGCAGTGAAAAGCAGGTTTTTTCCAGGGTCAAAAATGTTCGTGGAAACGGCGCTAATGAAGGGGTTCATCTCCAGTCCCGCCTATTTTCAAACAAATATTTCAATTAACTAACTTTAGCAACCACCATATGGCATCATTATTCTTTTCCTTGAAAAAAAACTGAGTGACGAGGTTTTTCTACGGGTTTTCCCCTGCACAGTTTATTTGTATACCGATTTTCATTTCTGTACCTCAGAGCCAAAAGGACGTAAGTCACGTTATGATAGTTTTACAGGAGAGGGGGAAAACTTTTTTCTGGCGCATGCAAGGATGGAACACGTCTCGGATTAAAAAAAAAATTGAAAAGGATTTTTTTAAAGAATTACGTTCACGTGGCTCGATGCAGAATAGGCTTCTACACATAATGCACTAATAAACAGAAAGTCACAATTTTGGATTACGTCAGTCTGGCTCTGAAGGTACAGATTTTCTCCTTTCATTACTTCATGAAAGAAAAGGGACACGAGTAGTCTTCTTCTATACATGTAATAAAATAAGATGTGTGTGCGTGGCGCGCATCCCGGGAAAACGGTAAGGCCTAGAAGATGAAATTTGGTATACAGGTGTAGTTTTTGCTGAAGTTGTGCACCTCGGTTCCAAATTTGATATTTTAATTAGAAAAAAAGTTATTTAATGTTTTATGTGATTTTAGCACTTTTTAGTACTTGCAACCTTACAGACCCCGAACCAATCGCGCCAGACAAATATTTTTTGTACTATAGTGTCGGAATTTTAATTTTAAATATGATGAATGAAAAAATTTTGAAGATAGAGCAATTTTGTATTTTTTATGAATTTTTGAAAAAACCTTTATTTTGCATTTTTTCTGGGTTTAATTTTTTTCTAAACGTATCCGTGAAAAATATAATAACCTCTTTACTACAATTTTACTATGTAGTAGCCAGAACATTTCGTCCTCTACAGAAAAAAAAAGTTTTTAAAAATATTCAAAAGTTTTTTTTTACAATTTTTTAAAGGCAGAACGAAGATATGAGCTATCGCTTCATCGAAGATCTGCAGTCCGCTGACCGCTTCGAATATGACGTAACGCACCCACGTGACCTAACTAAAGTACGTAACTTGCTTTTTTTTTTTCCTTTCGAAGGATTCATTCGCTTTTTTTTCTTTCCAGATATTTCATTTGTTTCTCCCCTCCCCCGGATGTTTTGCTAAACATTCGATTTCGGTTAATCAGACGGACCACATCGGATCGTTTTGGTCCCAGTCACTTTTTTTTTTGAATTTCAATAAAAACAATGATTTTTATACTTTGGCAAACTCCGGGTGCCACAGACAAACCAATTTTTTGTGCTAGTTTAATAAATAAATACGCGCGACTTTTTGTCCATCTTTCTTTTTGTTTGGGAATAAGATTGGAGGTAGATCAAAATAAATAGAGATAGATGAGAAAATTTAGAGATAGATCGAATAGGTAGATAGACATCATTGAGTGTACATTTTTTTTTCGAATTAATACTAAAAAAAAAGATTGTTAATTACTATCAGAGGTAAATTGCATGGATCTAGAGAAGATAAATCTACAGATCGATGTACAGTGAGGATAGACAGACCCGTTATTTAAGAACAAACATACGATTTGAAAACATAATGCTTTCACATAAAAATGGAAGCGATTTTTGTTATTTTACGACTTCTTAGCGTAAAATGGTGAATGGCAATTAAGCCAAACGGCCGCCATAGGCAGCTGCTTGTATATAAATAAAAAAGATTGTTAATCATTGTCAGAGGTAGATAAGCATAGATCATATAGATAGATAGATAGACAATGCAGAGTCGATATAGTAGATGGACAGCAGAAAGAGACATGCCCGTCATTTAAGGAACTTCAACGGGGTGTCAATGCCCCCCCCCCCTCCACACACACACACCATGACTTGAAAAACAATGCTTTCAAGTAAAAGTAGAAGTGTTTTTGTGTTATTTTTCGACAAAATTTGCATGAAGATCAAGCCGTTTGTATCTCCCCTTCCCCTCCTTTAAAATATTCCAAACGACGGAACTGGAGATAGATCTAGGAAATATTTTATTTAAATTAATAATGATATAGATATAGATTGATTGTTACCGCCGCGAAACTTATTTAAGCAGCCGCCGAAGGCGGCAACATTGGCGTAAAAAGGTAGATGATAATATTGATAGTATAGAGAAAAACATGATTAATACCGTCGCTAAATTGTTTAACGCGCCCCGAAGGCGGCAACCCTGGCGTAAAAAGGGCGGACCAGCTGGTCGTCGAAGGCGGCTAGTTTAAAATAAAATTGTTCGGTAGCAGCACTTCTCTCATCTGTTTTAAGGCAAGAGATGGTACTAGTCGCTTGGTGTGTGCTGCTGTACTGCATGATTTAGCAAAACTTTTCAATTAAAGCCTTCCTAGGATCTGAACTTAAACGCGCTTTACTCGAAACTTTAAACAGTCCACTTACATCCCAGTGCCTCATAGTGGTCTCTTTGTGAGTATGTAAAATGGGGTTAATTAACGTCCTACAGCCTAAGTTATTTATGAAAACGATACATCAAAGCTTAAACTGCGTGTGAATTAATGTAAGAATTACACCTAATTTATGTTTATTATTAGTTTCACACAGACTGCAGTTTTTCTGTTATTCATCTCAAACTGACAAAATTTAAAAAAAACAAATCCAAAAGTTTTTTTTTCTTTTTTTTTTTCTGTTCGACTTTTGTCAAACATTCGGGGGTACGGCTTTAGTTTCGTTTTCTTTTTAAATTAACAGTATCGTCGAACGTTGTTGTCTTGTGCCAGCTAAGCTAGCATTTGGAGTGCACTGCTTCACTTTTCCAACTGTACCGTAACCTGGTGTGAAGTTCCTACTTCCAGAGTACATTCATACCATAAGGACCCCTTTATAGGAGAGGGCAACCATACGCAGCACAACAACACATTCAGGCAAAGAAAGGACAAGGACAGGAGAGGGGAATTTTTCATTCAAATTCCAATTTCATTTATGTAATTTCTCACTGTTATTCTACGTACAAGACTCTAAAATAAAAAATGTGAGTTGATTCAGTAATTTATTATAATAATGTTGGTGATGTTACTCATACATTTTTACAGTGGCAATATCATAAAAACGTGGATTGAGCTTGCTGTGAAGGAAAAATGGTTTTCAGCAACTTTTTTTCGACTTGATTCCGAAGGATTCGTTCCAAATCGTTTTGTGCCTGATGAGGTATACAGGGTGTCCCAAAACGACCGCATAAACTCTGCACAGTTAGATTCCTTGTAGGGAGTATATAAAAACTACCTTAAGATGCATTCCTGTACGAACCATACTTTACGAGAAAAATACGAAAAACAAAGTATGACTTTGTAATTGCCGGGGCAAGAAAAAACACTTTATTGGACATATCAACTAAAGTATTTGCATGTCTTTCCAAACGATCATGTTTGAAACGCCATTACCCGTATTTGGTTGTTGTACGTAATGTACGTATACTGCTGTTGACATGTTCTATAAAGTGTATTTCTCGCACCGGCAGTGACGTCAACTTTGTTTTTCGTATTTTTCTCATAAACTATGGATCGCACAGGAACGCTTCTTCGGGTCGTTTTTATGTACGTCGTTTTTATGCGGTCGTTTTGGGACACCCTGTAGGAATGAACAAGCAAAGTGGAGTGGGTGCCGCAAGCAAGGGCGAGGAATGTCTATATTTTCATTCTCTATGTATAATAGATAGACTAGAGTGCAGTGAAAAACATGTAATTTTTTAAAGGGTGCAAACACTCGAACCAGCTTGGGAACCCCTGGAATATAAAAAGAAAAAAACTTTTGAAAATACTTGGATTGAGCTGGGTTTTAAAAACTAAACGCTTGACTTCTTGCGCAGCTGAAATTGTGATTGGTTTATGTAGCTTTACCAGGGTGTCCCCCTCCAAGTTCAATGCCCCCCCCCCACTTTTCTCAACCCACTTTTTCAACTTTATTTCTTAGCTCTCTTTTTTTTTAAGTTTATTCATTTTAAACTAGAGGTACAACCCGCACGGCTTTGCGCGTAATAGAAAAATTAAAAGGTCTTTTAGTTCGCCTGTATATTTACAAATAATGTATGGTGAATTTTCTCGCCAATTGGCTTGTGCCCATGTTACGGTTCCGCGTTACGATAATTTCGTAATTTATTCGTCCATATTATGATAATTTTGTTCTTAAAATTGGAATAGAAAAAGAACTACATCGAATTTTCGAAAAGATCCTGACAGACAGAGAAACTTTCAGCTTTATTATTAGTAAAAAAAAATATTTTTATTTGTTTATTTATTTTAAATTATTATTATTATTTTATTAGAAAAGTTATGTGCTACGCCAATGGATATACACAACGAACAAACTAAAAAATAAATGAAATAAAATTTAAATAAAATAAAATAATTTTAACTAAAAATAAGTCAAAAAAGAAAATTTAAATAAATAAATTTTTAAAAACATAAATTCCCCCCCCCCCATTTTGTTGGCGCAACTTGCGCCACAATCCCCCATCCCCTCCCCTTCCCTTGTAGCTTTGTAATGCAAAGAATCCCTAAAATACAACAAGCATCCTAATCTAATCTGGTTACGCTACAGAACATTTTGAGTTTAAATTTAAAAGGAAATGGGAGAATAATTGCAAATCAAAATCTATCGTTAAAGACATTTCGTCACTTTACGCAAAACAGCTCAATCTGGTTCTGCACTTGAACCTCCTCCAGCAGCGGTGGAATCCGATTTTGTACCAAAAGTGGTCGAAGCTACACAAAAGGCAACGGTGCTCCCGAGCGGACGAGCAATCAATAGTTTCAATGACAAAATTCTCAATGAGAGAGCAGCAATTCTGGCTGATTGAAATGACTGCCAGAAAGCTAATTAGATGAATTCGAGAGCGCAGAAAATTGGGAATTGGATGCATTCAAATTTTTGGACGAGGGATCGGAACAGTAAATCTTCTGCACGAACAGTTTTAGAGAAAGCCTTATTTTAAACCCAGAAACAAATATAGGCGTTGTTTCAGCATTGTATCACACAGACTACAGTAAGACGGTTATTTTATGACTATTTATTCAATCGTTTTGTCTTGAAGGTTTCAATGCGGTCGTTTCCAAAATTTCAAAAGAAGTTTTTTCTGAAAGAGCATGTTTAAAAACATAGGATTTGACTATTTTTTAAAATAATCCTACAAAGTTTAATGTTTTTCAAAAATTATTTTAATCGGTTTGCACATTCAGATTTATTTTTTTTTTTCGCTTCTGCGCATGACATTGCAAGTGATGAAATGCCATTCACTGATGGCTATTGGCGCAGTGCGCAATATTTAATTCGCTTCTCAATTATCATAACCTGGAAACATGGTAGACAGCAAGAGTAAGCATTCAGTCAGTTGAGAACGCGCCAAAGTTCATCACTCGTGATATTCTAAAGACCACACCTTATTTCAAAAACCGGACATTTAAAAAAAAAAATTTAAAAATGAAACATTTTGAGAAGAAAATATACTCCTCACTTCATGTTATTATTATATTATTATTTTTGCTCATTATATCAACTTCGGTGACTAAAAGTAGTATTTTCGACTGATGGAAACAACCCCTACAATCGCATTTGAGCAGTGGTGTAGCATAAATGGCACACGGGGCGAAAATCGGTATGTCACCCCTTGAAAGCTGTTAGTTTTAAGAAGAAAAACAAAATTGAGTGTCATAAAGACACACGACAGAAGTGTTTATCTTTTCTGTTTTTCATTTTTTTTTTAATTTTTATCATTTAATTATTTGTTATTTAATTATTTATTATTTAATTATTTATTTATTTTGCATTCTGAACTGTCACTTCACCGACACTCAATAATAAATCACATTCACTAAAATAAATAAATAAATAAATAAATCACCGAAACAAAACGTCAAAATTATATTGGTTGAGACAATTACACAAGAAATCAACATATTTAAGCAAAAAATCCATATTTATATAACGAATTTTCCACTTTAATGTTCCATTTATTTATCGGACAAAATCCAAATACGTGTGAGAAATTCATTAATCAAACATGTTTTTTCTTTTTTAACCGACTTCAAAAAGGAGGCGGTTATCAGTTCATACCGTATGTATGTTTTTTTTTTTTTTTGTTTGTCCACTCATAGCGTCTCACCTAGTGAACCGATTTTGATGATTCTTTTTTTAATGGATAGAGGATGGCTCAACTTAGGTCCCATTACTTTGTTTGACCATATTTGTTCTTTAGAAAAAAAGTTATGGGCAAAAAACAGTAAATTTCCCTATTAAATGATTAAAATGATATTGTAGCGAAGTTCGCACGTTTCATCCGTGGATAACGGTGGCTCAGTGGTAGAATTCTCGTCTCCCACACGAGCAACACGGGTTCAAATCCCGACTAGGACAAAGTGAATTTTACTAAAATTTCGTTTCTACTGTTTCCCGAATTTTCTCGAATGTTCTATTAATTTCTGTATCTTTTCAAGTCTGGAAAGTTCCAGCACTTTTTCAAGTTGTATATAAGGAGATGTAACGTTCATTCGTATTTCTGAATAAAGATCTCGAGTTGAGACTAACGAGTATTCGCTTCATTTGGCTTTCACATTGCCTTCGCTATCTTCATCTACGCGACAATATGAAACTCATTGTTATAAAAGTTTGGTGCCATATAACTGTAACATTAATTGTAATGATAATTTTAAATAAAGGCTTTTCTAAAGTAATACAGTGATATAGAGCCGCACTTCTTACTAGGTAACTTCTTACGTTTACTGAAATATCTACATTTACACTAAAAAGAATGAAATAAAAAATTTTGAAAAAAAAATAGAACCGACTTCAAAATTGCTCTAAAAAGTGAAAAATAATTTTATTCTTTAAACACCATCGATAATACTTTTAAACATAATTTTTGAAGTTGGCGCAAAAACAAAAAGTAAAATCCATTGTAACCATGCTTCGTTCATATTTTTATCAAAAAATCATCCAAATTTAGGAACGAAACATTTATATCGTTACTCAAATATGCTGTCATCAATGCGTAATGCATGTGGTAGTGAAGAAACTGGACGTGGTTAAATTTATACTTGTAGTTGAGTTATTATGGCTGTGAATGATTTTATCGATCGTTTTTGCGCCAACTTCAAAAATTATGTTTAAAAGTATTATCGATGGTGTTTAAAGAATAAAATTATTTTTCACTTTTTAGAGCAATTTTGAAGTCGGTTCTATTTTTTTTTCAAAATTTTTTTTCTTTTTCTTTTTTGCTAGTTAATAAGAAGTATTTATCGTGTGTGACAATTGCTTTCGTTCAACCACAAATTATTCGCACTCTAACAAAAGCAGGGATTAATTAATTGGAACTTTTTTTTTTAATTCTGATTGATCAAGCGTTTTCGTTAGTCATCTATTCACGCTTTTTCAAGTCAAAGCAAAATGATCGTTATTTAATAAACTGATATTTAGATTCCAGTTTCAGATGCTTTTTTATGGAAAATGATTAATACTTAGTTTTTTGGATAATTAGTAGAAAATCTAATGATTCAATTTATATAATTGCTTTCCGTTTCTCTTCTCATAGATCACGAGTTCATTGATTAGTGAGGACAGAATAAAACGAGTTCGCTGTGCTCTTTTTCCCCCGTTCTTCTTTTCTTTTGAATTATTCGTTTTGCAAGATGAAGGTAAATCTTCAGCAGGAAACGAAAGTGACGTCACAAATTAACGACTTTCACAAAATCTTGCTAAATTTTGCTCCAAAAACAATCCTTTGCTGAAAGGTTCATAAAAAGAAGGGCATCACCCACCACTATTCAGTATAAACATATTTAAGTATATTAAATCGATCGTTCTAAGGGGGGGGGGAGAGAGAGAAAAAGTGACTTGGGCACGGAAACTTGCAAGTTGAGCCTTACTCACTAGTGACTAAACGTCCGCAGGGAAACATGAAATGTGTAGTAGAGCAGAATATATCTTAGCATTACATGAAATACACCACCAGCTCAGTTATTCCGTCCGAGGACTGCAGTTTCGTGCTTATTAGCACTCGTCAGTCCGGAATAGGAAGTGGCAGAGCAGGAGGTGGAAAACCTCTTAAGGAAGCCAAGAGTGCCAAACAAACTGGTAGCTAATATAGAATTAGCACTGACCAGAAGAGTGACCGAAGCAATGGTTCGATTCAACTCGAAGATTGCGGGCCAGGCATGGTAATGACTGAGCTGGCGGTGTATTTCATGTATTTCTGCCTTAGCTTTGGCTATAGGGCGGGAACATACAGAAAAATATATCTGAGCATTGTTTGGCGTACAATATTTTACAATACATTATTTTACACTTTACAATTTTTACTATGTTTTTCCATCTTTATCTTCTTTTTTTTTTTTCTTCCAATTTGTCGAATCAACACAAAATGTTACAATGGAGGGAAAACGATACATGGTCCGAAATTCGCCAATTTGAAAAGCGCAGGAATGCTCTCAATATCTAATGTCGGACAAATTTTAACAGCCATAAAACTGCCAACTGTAATATATTTTTTTTTTTAATTTTATAAAATACCGATCGATAGCTGAACTTCTAAAAACGTAATAAATAGCATTGCGCCAAAAAGAAACGCCAAAGCTTAGTGTCAAATGAAACGCCAAAGTTTAATGAGGAGAATATTTCTTTCAATCGGTGAGATACATTTATAGTTTCAGCGAGAGATCAATTTTAGCAGCTAGAAGCAAAGAGGTGCAAGTGCCAAAATTAAAAAATTTGGGGATAACCTGTAGAAACGGTAAAAGAACATCTCCTCTATTATGGGCAGGAGATACTACTAATAGCCCTGGTAGGTGCTGCTACATCAGCAGGATTTAGAAGAAAAAAAATCAATGAAAACCTACCTAAGATCTGAACTTCAAACGCACTTTACTCAAAACTGTAAAATGTTCGCTTCTCACTGCCTCAATTGATAGTTCACAAAGCATTAGTACCCATGGCGACATTGACCTTGATAAATGAGTGACTTTTCTAATAAGTCTAACCATGGCCCCACTAGATGGCGCTGACGCTTAACTGGCCTAACCGATGCAACTGCGATCCGCTCATACATCCACCAATCAATATCAACGTTTCAAAATTTGTTTATTTTTGATTGAACGTCGTCCATTTTGACCGCAAGAAGCGCTGATAGGGACCTCAGCATCCACCAATCAACGGCAACGTAATGGAAACAGGGGTTACCTGTAGTGCCCTCTTTGTTGAAATGACTTTCAGCGATTCTCACGGCCTGTAAGAATTAAGTGGGGCTATGGTCTAACCAATGCAAAATGTTCAAGTAACGGAAAGAAAGTTTGGGAAACAAACTTCCAGTCCCAAAATTCTCCAATTTGAAAAGCGCAGCAATGCCCTCAATATCGAATGACGAACTTTTTTTTTTTTTCGGCTGTAAATAACATATAGTCCACAGTGAGACAGTTTACATCGACCAAGAACTGCCTCATTGCAGGTCTAGCAAGAAAAATCTTCCATAAACGGGTTCAGTTATTTCTTTTTTTACATTTCATGAAACACCCATCCCGACAGCTAAACTTCTGAAAACGCCAACGCGTACGCACTCATTGAGCGAAACGCTTATTTCAATCAGTGAACTAGTTCAATCACATTTCTAGTTTCAGCAAGGCATCGATTGATAGTATATAGAGGGGAAACATACTGCTATTAAAGCGGCCCTACCATTCAGAAAACAAAATTTATTTAAGATTCCGCCATATCGACTTAAGCTATAATGTTTAAAGATACTCTCATTGGAAAACTTTTGAGAAATTACATCATTCCTTATCGGGTACTGTGAGCTGCACGAGTCACTAGAACACTTTATCGGGTTTAAGAGAAGTCATTAACAATTCCTGGCAGCTTTGGAAATAGAAGTTGAATCATTTCTAGTCATGAGACGAGGTGGGAGCGGGGAGTAGTAACTAAACTTACTTTAAAATAGAAAAAAAAAAAAAAAAAAGAACGCCGAAAATCTCAAAAGCCTGGAATGAAACTTTCTAACTTAACGCTGCTCCGATTTTCTTTTTACTTTCTTTTTTCTCTCTCTTTCTTTCACTTTTTATAAAAATATCGGAGTGCTTAAAGTTGTCCGTCTGATCAACCTAGCGGAAAAAAGGAAGAAAGCTGAAGAAATGACACGGAGAAAATGCAAAATCTAAAGAAGTAATGACACTTTAAGCATTATTTTTCACATAAAAAAAATAACACCGACATGAAATACAAGATGCATCAAGCAATGTTACGGAACAAAGATTTCGCGATAAATGGCATTTGTCAAACGCCGATGAATAGTCGAAGTACGTAAACGTTCTTTCATTTTAATATTTTAAATATTTTTATGTTCTTACGGTACCTTACTATTCTGTACACTTTCAAAAGTTGTGTTTTATTTCATAAAAGGTAGAATATTTTTTCAAAGGAAGAAAAATAGCTTTACAGTTTTAGTAAAATTTGCTCATTTTGCGATATGGTTACAAGATGGCACAAATTAAATTGCTTAACAGTGTCTGTACTTATCTTTTATTTTTTGTACGATAGATGCTTATTAAAAACTCTTTTTCACACTGCCGAAACGTGATTATGTGAAAGTAACTATTCCTTCAATAGCACTTCTTTTGGGGTGCATAAAAAATCGGAAATTAACCAAAAAACATTCCGATGATAAATCGGAATGTTTTTTTTTTTTTTTTGGTTAAAAAAAATACTAAATTTTGAACGAAGTAAAAAAAAAAAAAAATTTAAAAGGAATACTTCGAAATGCAAGTTTATTATTTGGTAGTTTCATTGCGAATTTTCGGTAAGCAGCATTGGATTCGACGATTTAGTTAGTCGGCGCAAAGGTAATCATATCAGAGGTAGTAAAAGAGTTAAATTCAGTTGCTTTAAACTAAAAAATACCAGACATCCTCATATAAATAATAGCCAATGATCGAGTAACCCGCGTGTTTCAACAATGAAACTCGCGTAGCTGTATGATAATTTGATAATATGTTTTGGCAATGTTTTACATGCGGGGAAAGGCTTTTTTGTGACAAGGCTAAACTCGATCCTGTAACTTAACTGTTTTACTGGTAAGACTGTGTCATTTCAGAAACGAAAAAATGGTCAACAATGAACGCTATCCAATTCGGAACTCCAGCGCTCGAATACGCTACCTTGCGGTGATTTACAAAACTGCCGATGAAACTAAAACATTGCCACGTTGCGTTCCACGTGTGTCTGTTGACGTAAACAGAGGCAGTTTGTTCTGAGTATTTATTAACGCAATCGATGAGTCATAGCTTGCTTTCAGCTACAGAAATTAATTCGTCCCTTAGTAGTATTCTCGAGCTTCTCAAAATAATGTTAGTTTTCCTTATTTCCTTCTAAAATATGAGTTGATTGAAAATGGTGAAAGCGAAAACTGAATTAACAAACTTGGATAACGTTATACAAGGTAAAAAATTTTATTGTTTTGTATGAATTTGTAAGAATATGAGTTTTTTTTAATCTTAAATTAATTTAACTAACCATCTTTTACAGCAGCATTTAGTTGGAATGGACGGTATGCAAAATATTTTCTTGAATATATTATCATAGAACAAAATGAAAAATGTTTCACCGAGAAAGAATTTACTTTATTGCTTTTATTCTCAGCTGAAAGGTTTCACCAAATTTGTTTAGGGTTATAGTTTTAGTATTGTGCGAGCAAAGTAGCCTTGGCGAGATTTCGCGTTTTTAGTTAAACCATTTTTAATTTTTATCATGAGTGGAATAAAATGGTAGTAAGATTACAGAATTCGATAAGTAAAAAGAAATAATGGTCAATCAACTGAAAAGAAAACTACCACCATATATCCATAAGAATTCTGTAGATGATTTTCATAACTTGACATAATTAAATCGTAACTCAGAAATTAGAAAAATCGAAACAGAAAATTTTTAAATTAACCGATTCGGGAATTCGAGAGAAATAACTCAGCAACAAATGCAAAACAATAAGCGCAAGCCAAGCAAGGCAAAGAAGTATCATCTTCTTTCGATAATAATTTGTAATGTCATATTGAATTTTCTAGCATTAATTGTTGTTCTTGTCAGGCCACAATTATTATTTAGTTTTATCAAGAATTGATAAATATCGAATTCAACATCGTGGAAATAGCTGCTTATAACTACGAACTACGTAGTTTGCATTAATCTTTGACGTTTAGTAATGCTTCTTGAATTCTCATTTCTTTCTACGTGGGCCAGAATACCCACAAGACTTTGAAAATTAATTTAAAAAGAATAAAGCGAAAAATATCATACATACGAACAAAAATCACAACACTTTTAGCATTTTCTTCGTTACCACATGCGTTTGTTTTAGTTTTTAAGTCGGCCATTAGACAGCGACTGCAGTGCCCCCTATAGTTCGTTGGAGTTGCGAATAGAGTTTAGGGTTAATTCAATGGAGTTAGGGTTAACATTTCAACTATCAAAATATCTCCAAACGGGCAATGGTTTCGTTCAGAAGCAATTTTCACCCATCATACCTTGACAGGCGATTTTCTAGTTAAACAATAAGAATTGTCTGCGATGCATTGTAAGAAAAGCAATAAATATAAATGCAATGACATTTACATTTTTTTTCTTCATATTTTTAATACCCACCAAACTACAAAATAAGCAAACCTTAAAAAACATTTTATTTAAAAAAAATTTCTCAAAAGATGAAAAGTCTCCGACAAAATGCACTCTCGAACGTTTCTTTGCCAAATGAAGAAAAAGAGATAAGTGTGCAAAAGGTTTGGAGATTGGTGAAATTAAACAAATTTTGTCATACAAAATTAGATGCAAAGAAGCATTTGTAAAATGAAAAAGCGAAAAAAATTCCGAGTCGATAGTGGCTCCCAAAAGTGTTCGTACACTTCGAAATTTTTTAGTAAAACCAAAATAACTCGAAACTGAATTCGAATATGAAGTCCAATATTTTTTCACATCATTCTTATGTCATTCTAAATACAACCCATTGGTTTTTTCAAAATATTGACGTATCTTCTTTTTGAAATGGGTCAGAAAACAAAGAGACAAGAAATAACACGCCACAAAAGTCATCGTACACTCAAATATTTTCGAATAAATTCATGACTAAAATTATCATATCCCGTTTTATTAATATTTTTGCATTGTGTTGACCCTTATAAGTCATTTGGCTTTAATTTTTTGTTTATTTCTTCCTTAATATTGTGCTTATTACTGTAAAATGGCTGGTATTCGTAAAAAAACTGCAAACACCATCAAAATTTGATTTTTTTCCCCACAGTAGTGGTAAATTGGTTGGAAATGTCTCTATATTAGTTAATTTATTTGTTTGTATAGTAAAATGCTTGATAAAATGCTTTAAAGAAAGGAATCGAACCGAAAACAAGGTATATTCAGTAAGTTACCGCCCTATAGCCAGGGCTAAGGCAGAAATACATAAAATACACCGCCAGCTCAGTCAATTCCAGCCGAGGACTGCAGTTTCGTGCTTATTAGCACTCATCAGCCCGGCATAGGAGTGACTGAGCTGGAGGTGGAAAACCTCTTAAAGAAGCCTAGAGCGCCAAACAAGGTATATTCCTGCGCAGGTATATTCCTGCCTTGCCTTCAATATTCGAGTTGAACCGAACCATTGTTTCGGTCACTCGTCTGGTCAGTGCTAATTCTGTATTGGCTACCAGTTTGTTTGGCGCTCTAGGCTTCCTTAAGAGGTTTTCCACCTCCAGCTCAGTCACTCCTATGCCGGGCTGATGAGTGCTAATAAGCACGAAACTGCAGTCCTCGGCTGGAATTGACTGAGCTGGCGGTGTATTTCATGTATTTCTGCCTTAGCCCTGGCTATAGGGCGGTAACTTACTGAATATACCTGCCTTGCCTTCAATATTCGAGTTGAACCGAACCATTGTTTCGGTCACTCGTCTGGTCAGAGCTAATTCTGTATTGGCTACCAGTTTGTTTGGCGCTCTAGGCTTCCTTAAGAGGTTTTCCATCTCCAGCTCAGTCACTCCTATGCCGGGCTGATGAGTGCTAATAAGCACGAAACTGCAGTCCTCGGCTGGAATTGACTGAGCTGGCGGTGTATTTCATGTATTTCTGCCTTAGCCCTGGCTATAGGGCGGTAACTTACTGAATATACCTGCCTTGCCTTTAATATTCGAGTTGAACCGAACCATTGTTTCGGTTACTCGCCTGGTCAGTGCTAATTCTGTATTGGCTACCAGTTTGTTTGGCGCTCTAGGCTTCCTTAAGAGGTTTTCCACCTCCAGCTCAGTCACTCCTATGCCGACTGATGAGTGCTAATAAGCACGAAACTGTAGTCCTCGGCTGGAATTGACTGAGCTGGCGGTGTATTTCATGAACCCCATTACGTACCTATTCCAGGGCTCCCAACACATTTTAGCTTCAGAAAAGGGTAAAAGAGGACCATTTTCAATCAAAAAGGGGACTAAAGAGGACCAGTTAAGATCAAAAAGAGGACCTTGGGAGGACCACTCATAGTTAAACCCATGAAGCACCAAAAGGCAAATTAGTTGCCAGTTGCTAAATTTGTGAAGATAATTTGTTAATTTACTATAATAACGAGAGATACAATTCTTTTATCACCAGTGAAACTGATTTTTTTTTATCCATTGATAAAAGTGCAAAACATAGGGGCGGGGGCACTTAGTTCAGAACTTAAGGCAGCCTTTTTAGAACTAAATAGGCACAATTATACATTTTGACGTCTCACTGAAGGATAGGTGAAGTTGCACTTCATCTTTATTTAGTTTAATATTTTTATGTTTTTCTGTCTTTTAATGTTTCTTAATATAGCGTTATCATACATCAAACAAAAAAAAAATTTATTCTCTTGTTGTTTTCCCCAGTCTCTAATTTTGTTCCCATCTTCATCAGTTTCATCTAACTATTTGCTGAGAAATTTGCACTTCCTCATGACTCACACTGAAACCTAAAAAATATTGTTTTTATTTTCAACAAAGCTACAACTGAGTTTATAACAAAATTATTTTATATTTGAATTTTAAATTTAATCTCTTTATCACACAGTTCATACCCTTTAAGGAGAAAAAAAATTTAAGCACTTTTCAAGTGTAAAAAAATGTTTTTCAAGGTACTACCCTAAATTCGCACTATAAATATTACATGCAGATTTCATTTAATGCTAACATATAAATAAAAGAAATTAATATAAAAAGTATACGAAAACAAGCTGCTTTTTCTACAAGAGACACTTTAATAAAAGATTTACTGTATTGAAAGTTTTCCTAAAAATGTCTGAAATGCTTAATCACAAAGAGAAGCAGATCAACTTAGATTTAAAAAAAACACCATGATTGCAAGATCATGAGTGCTTTAAACTTTTATGCGGGTGGGGGGGGACCGATTCCCCTCTTTAGCAGGCATCATGACAATGAAACCAATGTCCAAAAATTCACCTTTATAAAATTTTATATTTCAACTTTGTTTTAAATACAAAAACTAAGTTAAAATGTTATGCACTCAATTGTTTACATTTAATATCCCCCCCCATAAGAAACAGTAATAACCGAAAATAAGCTAATAATAATTAAACGTATGTTTGCAAGTTAAGGTTGCAAAACTAAAAATTTGAATTTAAAAAAAAAATTAGTTTTTTAGTTATTTAAATAAAAATTAAAACGAGTTAATCTAATGCAGCATGTCAAAACAACTTCAAATTGCCATAAATATAAAAATATTTATTAGATGCAAAACGATTGAAAGTTCAGATAA
This sequence comes from Uloborus diversus, assembly GCF_026930045.1. Taxonomy (NCBI): domain Eukaryota; kingdom Metazoa; phylum Arthropoda; class Arachnida; order Araneae; family Uloboridae; genus Uloborus; species Uloborus diversus. The sequence goes on along the minus strand of NC_072732.1, from coordinate 90,657,475 downwards.
GCAAATTTTCACGAACCAAGTTCAATTTTGGCATAATTTCCATAAAATAAATTTATTTTCTACTAAATTAAACACAAAACATGCTAATCTTAGGTAGCATTTGGGAAAATAAAATTCGATTGGGCAAAATATTTTAACATTTTCATGATGCAAAAAGATTGAAATTTCAAACACTAAAACCCATTTTCCGCGAAGTCAAAGTAAGATCAATGTTGCCATGATTTCCAAAATAATTACTTCGTTAATTATTGAAATTAAGTGAAAAATAAGTTAATCTAAAGTAGTATATGTCAAAATAACTTCCTATTGTCATAAACATCAAAATATTTACAAGATGCAAAAGGATTGGAATTTCAAACGCGAGAATCAGTTTTCCGCGAAGTGCGAGTAAGTTCAATGTTGTGATGGTTTCAGAACTAATTCCTTGGTTAATTATCAAAATTAAACAAAAAATAAGCTAATCTAAAGTAGTATACGTCAAAATAACTTCCCATTGTCATAAACATTAAAATATTTACAAGATGCAAAAGGATTGAAATTTCAAACGCGAGAAGCAGTTTTCCGCGAAGTCCGAGTAAGTTTAATGTTGTCATGGTTTCCAAACTAATTTCTTCGTTAATTATTGAAATTAAACGAAACATAAGCTACTCTAAAGTAGTATATGTCAAAATAACTTCCTGCTGTCAAAAACATCAAAATATTTACAAGATGCAAAAGGATTGAAATTTCAAACGCGAGAAGCAGTTTTCTGCTAAGTCCGAGTAAGTTTAATGTTGTCATGGTTTCTAAACTAATTTCTTCGTTAATTCTTGAAATTAAACGAAAAATAAACTAATCTAAAGTAGTATATGTCAAAATAACTTCCTACTGTTAAAAAAATCAAAATATTTACAAGATGCAAAAGGATTGAAATTTGAAAACGCGAGAAGCAGTTTTCCGCAAAGTTTGAGTAAGTTCAATGTTGTCATGGTTTCCAAACTAATTCCTTCGTTGATTATTGAAATTAAACGAAAAATAAGCTAATCTAAGGTAGCACATGTCAAAACTTCCGATTGTAAAAACATCAAAATATTTACAAGATGCAAAAATATCGCATATATAAACTTCAAACACGAAAGCAATTTTTCGCAATACTGCATATCGAACCTATGTTCAGAAAATTGCACAAATATTTTTAAAAGAATTACAAGCAATCTAAAGTATGCTTTAGATTGCTTGTAATGTTTTTTGAAAGAATCAAGCAAATAAAGAAACTTTTCATACTTTTTCAAGCACTTGGAAAAACTTTATATTTTTCAGGAACTTTTCAAGGTTTTTCAAGGGCGTAAAATTTACGAACATATGCGCCTGTAAAAAAAAAATGGCGCATGCGCCACGAGATTACTTCCGAATTTATTTGCAAAAGAGGTGGTTAATTAGCTGCGTTACTATTACAGTCAACGCACGACACAACAGTCTCAAGAGCTTGGGATCCAATGAAAACTTTGAGATGAATATTCGAGTATCGAGATCCGAGATCGGAAAGTTCATTCGTTATTGCAAACGTGAGGCTGCAATTCCGAGAAATATCGGTAGCACCCTGCTTCGCGATTCGACGTCATGACTCTTCCCCCAAACCTCTTTTTTATGGATTTCCATGCTGCAGCGGTTGAAGGAGTAATGACGTCAATTTGAAGCGAAATAATACGGGAAAGTCAGGTTAAGGCGCCGCGGCCGCGTGTTTGGGTGTACAGTATCTTTGAACACAATGGAAACTTTTAAAATCTGATTTTTAAGTAAAAACACTGTAAAAGCGGACTAATCGGACCAAAATGTTAAAAAGCGGTCTAAAGCGGACTTAACTTGAAAAAACGGATTTTGGCGGGAAAAGCGGACCATTTGGGAGCCCTGCTATTCGTAATTCAAATAAATAATAGGGGGCGTTGTTTCATTTTTAGAAGTAGAGTATGTTCTTCAAAACGTTCATGCAGTAAAACACGGAGATAACATATTATGGCTTTTAATGAGTATTTATTACAGCAATTGATTTACCGTAGACTTGCCCGTTTGTTACCGTAGAATTGCCCAAATTAAATCATGATAAACAATTATGACTTAAACCACTGGTAAGATGAATACATTCTAACAAAAAGTTTTCCCCAAAACCAGAGATAGTCCAAGGTAATTGCTAATGCTTGTTGGGTTAACTCATTGAGAAGGAATAGATGGAGAGAGTGCAACCCTATTATCCCGATGCGGAAACAGTACCATGTGACCTGGGGAGCAATTTCGAGTTGAGTGTAACCGCTGAAGAAGTTTTCATTAGCTGAAGCCATGCATGATAACAACCTTGAACTTTAGAAGGGAAAAATTAGATTTATAGTAATAGTGCAGTATTCTAGCATTGTAAACTGTGAGGAAAAAGCCACACCAGGAGGTCCAGTAACTTTTCCCTAGCATGTACGTATGTTTTTTACTTCTAAATAAAGAAAAAATAATATTTATATGCATTCAACGAGAACATATTCCACAATTGCCTATAATTTTAAAATTTTGTATTTATTTTACCTATAAAAGTTATAAAACATTGTATATCTTGAGTGCAAATAACATTTTAGTTCCATAAAAACACTTTTTACTTAACTAGTAATTATTTTAACGGCCTCTTAAGCATTTTGTGTACATTTGTTTTGTTGGCGAGTATCTTCTCGCCAAGCTCCTTTGAACAGCAGATGCGCAAGAATCAAGATTTGTTATGTTTATGCTTCAATTTAAATGCTGGTATGCCTGCGAATGAAATCACTTCAAAACATTGATTACAATACATATGAATCCATGAATTTTCAGTCAATAACAGAACACTTTAAACTATTTGTACATGCCCGTCATTTCAGGAAATAAACATCAAAATACATGAAAAATGCGATTACATTATATTTTAAAATCCGGAAAGAAGTGGGGAGAGGTAAATTGAATGATAGGCCTGTATTTGTATCCGTTATTTGTTTATTTATTTATTATTATGCGGTAAAGGAGTTGGAGCCAGAGTTGCTCTGATTTGTAGCCCCGACTTCATAATAAGCGCCGTTGCGTCGTCTGAAAAATATTTAATGCCAAAAGAGCGATTGCGTGCCAAAACGCGACAACTTCCCAGCCAAAAAAGTCACCTGACCTGGGAAACATTGGATCCCAAGCTTATTTCACTGAGACATTTGCTATGGCTCCCTCCATTAGTATTCCTTCTCAATGGGTTAACTCCCTTGGAACATAACAGCACCAGAAGCACCTTTAGAGCGAAAAAAAGAAAAAAAGAAAAATCCTCCGCCCGCAGAATGAGATCAACTTCAAACTGAAGCGTAATCTGAAAGCATGAAAGGAAATGAAGTGAAAGAATTTAATGTCAAAGACGATGATCTTTATCGTAAAATGTTTTGACTTTGAGGTCGGCGGGGGATATTGGGATAATTATAAGAGGGCAATCGCCGTTTTAAAGAAAAGAGGCTTGAGTGACATTAAATATCGATTTAGCACTTATTTTTTGAAAATCGCTTAAGGTGCGCATTTTAAGCACAAAAGGCGCAAACGATTCAAGTGCTTGTAATATTTTAATCGATTTCGAAATTTGAGTTTATCGTTTCTGAACAGGGAGATAAGTGGTAGAAGTTGTAACAGGTAAGGAGGGTTTGAAAGATGGGATGATTGCTATAATTAGAAGTTACATTTGAATTTCTGAAAGAAAAAAAAGTGAGTATCAGAAAATAATTTTTATTTGGGCCGCAGTTTTAAATACATGTTGTCGTCTTTCAAACCTGCTTCAATCCGAAGCTGAAAATGGAGACTTTAGTAGAAAACCAATTGGGACCTAGAAATGTTCCAAAAAAAAAATAAATAAATAAATAAAAAAAGATCCCTATAATTCCCTGAAAGCTCTTACAACTTACTAATCTTCATCACCAACTTTCACCCTAATTTTTGAGCTTTAGGCTTCATATTTTCTATTTAAAAAAAACTTATTTTTTTTTTAATTCCTAAAATTGTTTTAACTTACATAGCTTATCAAAGTTAATGGAGCTAACACACGTTATGATTTCCTTTTCATAATATTTAAAAAAAAAAATCCAGTTTCCCTTTTCTAAATTGTCAATTCCGATCTGGGATATTCAGCTCTGGATAGTCAGTATATCTAAGACATTTAATAAGGTAGTAAAGCATTTCAGAATGAAAGCGATTCTTCGGTGAAGAATTCTGCACTGGGAACTTTTTAAGTGCAAATTCCAGAAAGGCCGAAATATATATTAACCAAAGTTAGGGCAAACCTAACCTAGCAAAATACTTCTGTATGAATTGAGACAAACTCAAATATCCCAAAAGTTTAAAAAAAATCACATTAATCTGGTATGCATCCTAATTAAAGCAAGAAACAAAACAATCGACACAACATAGGCAAAATTTAAGAAAAGTTATTTGAAAGTTTAACTTCTATTCTGTAGAATTTTCATTTGAACTGTGAAAGGCGTTGGAAAGGTGATAAAATAATATATATATATGTCTGTTGTAGTCAACAAAAGGTTCAGTTATGGAAGACGTCTCCAATTTTGTCATAAGCGGAAATTAAACGAATAAATGAAACAATCACCAGTTTTCTGGGGGGAAATCTGTTGAAATGGACCATTCATTTAGAACTTTGTGCAAATAGCTTTCTGAAGCGCTCATATTTCAGAAAATAATGTTCCATTTCGCGGAATTATAGAACCATTTCAGTACTTGAAATGTACCAAGGGAGCATTATAATTTCCAATTTCTTAATTCTTGAGAATGCAGATTTCAGAAAGCCATGACTTCGTTTCCTGTATTATCCTTTGGAATTTTGAGTTTTTAATTCACTTATATGATGTTTCATGTTGTATTTTTAAACATAACATTATCTACCTTCGCGTAAATATGTATATGTGTGTGCCTCGTTAGAATATTAGATTGGAAAATAGTTTTCCTCAATATTCTTTTCCGTGAATTCAACCATGGTCTCACTTAATTCTTATAGGCCGTGACAATTGCTGAAACTCATGGCAACAAAGAGGGCGCTGTATCCTCAATATTCTTTTCCGCGAATTTAACCATGGCCCCACTTGATTCTTATAGGCCGTGACAATTGCTGAAAATCATGGCAACAAAGAGGGCGCTGTAGGTAATCTCTGTTTTCTATTCTTACAATCAAAATGTCCATTGATTGGTAGATACACAGGATTGGGTTGAGCGCCCTGTGCGGTCAAAATGGGCGACATATGAAGTTTCACTTTTTTTTTTTTTTTTTGAGAGAGAGAATTCCAAGAGCAGATCATCTTAGGCTACTAGTTGCATCGGTTTAACACAGAAAAGTGATAAATTGTCAAGGCCCGTAAGAATCAAGTGGGGCCATGATTTAACTTATCACAGGTAGCAAAAACAACTCGTGTTGTTTCAATAAAGCCTTCTGAAAGTAAGATCCGGAAAAAGAACTGCCTGTGGTCTTTAATTATAAATGTGGTCTTTTGGTTTTAGATCCACAGAGATAAGACCGGACAAAATTGATTTTCTGGCAAATTCTAAATTTCTTGGTGCTAACAGAGCTTCTAACTTTCGGCTGTTTTTCAGCGACACATACAAACACATATACAATTATTAAAGGATGGTTTTAACAAAAAGCCCTTCATGATGCAAATACAACATTAAGCAATCCTTGATTACTCAAAGTAAAAAAAAAAGCAAAATGTTCCAATTATTCTCAGATTATAAGAAAATTGAGCACTACAGAATAAATAACAAACAAATTAGTTATTTTCAAGAAAATTTGTTTTCCCCCCCCCCCCCGCCCCTTTTTTACAGAAATTCATAATTATGTTTGTTTTACTAGCTTACTTCCTCGCTTTTTAAATTATGGACTCAGATCCAAACTGTAATTACAGAGCTCATTAATCAAGCTTTTTAAGTTCATTTTTCATCTCAATTCGTAGTAGATTATCAGCGAATATTTATCTCGTATTACAATGGTATTCTCGTTACCTCTTTTTATACACCATCCCCGAAAACCAATAAAGAAAAGGTTGGAAACCTTTTTCAATTCATATTTGCATAACACAAAGAGCGGTCGATAATCGCTTAACTAGTTTTTCTTTATTAAAAACAAAATACATGTGATTTCATTTTAACGAGCCAATCCAACATCATTGATTCGGTTTCCATGTTTCTTTTCCCAGAGAATAATTAGTATCATTGTCATGAATAATTTAAAGCATTACTGTTATTTCAAATGCTCAGGTTTTTCTGGGAAGTAAACAAAAATGATTATTGCAAACACAAGTCATTTTCAAAGGTTTTTTTTTTTTTTTTTTTCAAAAAAAAAATGATTAATTTTGTACACATGTACACATTCTGGAAAGAAAATTGCGAGACATCTTTTTGTAAGGGATTTTTTTTAAGGGGTTTTTCTGGATTTGGTTAAAAAGCAACAGCTTTGCATTCGCAACGGAAATTGCGAAACTTATTACAGGAAGGGTCGCCATCTTTACATACGCAGCGATATGCCGTCGTTGCATAATGCGGCAATAAATGCAACATTTCCTCTGTTAAGAAAAACGCCTGGAAAAGGATGTCATTTTTGACGCGCAGCGATAAATGCAAAGCTTACTGGTGAGAGCACGTCTAAGAAAGAGATATCATCCTTGATACGCAGCGATTAATGCAAAACTGACACTGGTAAGAAAGCGACTATCGGAAAGGATGTCATCACAAATGCAACATTTATACTGGCACAAAGTTGCATAGAAAGGATTGTTGATGAGCAGCAATTAATGAAAAACCGTTACTGGTAAGAAAGCATCCAGAAAGAGATGTCCTCCTTGATACGCAGTGATTACTGCAAAACTGACACTGGTAAGAAAGCGACTATCGGAAGGATGTCATCTTTGCATATCGCAGCCACAAATGCAAAATTTATACTGGCATAGAGTTGCATAGAAAGGATTGTTGATGCGCAGCAATTAATGAAAAACCTTTACTGGTAAGAAAGCGTCTAGAAGAGTACGTCATCTTTGTTACACAGCGATAAATGCAAAACTTGTGCGGGTATAAAAAGGTCTAGCAAGGGAAGTAATATTTGCATACGCAACGATAATTGCGAAATTAATACTGGCATGAAAGCGCCTATAAAGGGAAGCCATCTTCGCATACGCAACGATAATTGCAAACTTTATTCTGGTAATTAAACGTCAACGAGGCAGAAGGAATGTGGAATCACGAGAATCAAAAACCGTAATTAAAGATCAAATATGGCGAATCCATAACCAGATAGTCGTCTTGAATTGAATAAAATTTCGCACTTACAGATCAGTCGCAAGACAAATCTTTATACGAAACTATGCAGGGATGCGCTTATGAATAGGTAATAGAATGGAGTAATAGAATAAAAAAGACATTTTTAAGATGCTTCAGTTGGATGAGTATCACAGGCTAGAAGACACACACACGCGACGTTTACAAAAAAAAAAAAAAAAAAAAAAAACATTTAATCAAAAAATAAAAATAATCGACCCGTCAGTTCCAAACATAATCTCTAAAGTACACAATCGGGAAGAAAACTCTCTCGAAATTGCATCCATCTTTATCTGCAGGCTGGAAAAAGGATTGCTGCGCGAGACGAGGTTAACAGCAAGAACCTTTTATCAAGCTTAAGGGAAGCCATTAACAATTTCTGGCAGTTTCTGGATGGAAATTGGAGTTGAATCTTCTGATTGGAGGAAGAGGGAACCAGAAAGGAAAGCAAAAAAAAAAAAAAAAAAAAAAAAAAGACTAATACACGCCTCAACGCACATTTAAAACAAAAATGCTTCAGGAATTAATTCACCTTCAAGTACTTCCATCGCATAGAACGGTAAAAAAGAATCGCTTTTTTCGAAACATTCAATTTATTGGCTGACCACAGTGGGATATTTTTCAATTCAACTTCTGTGAAAAAAATCATTTAACATACATAAAACGAGAAACAAAGCTCGGGAAGTTTAAACGCTGAACATTATAAATATTTCTGTGGATTTTTTTTTTTTTTTTCATTTTCTCGGGAAAACTGAGGAATGAAGAGTATTAACTGGAAAAAACGTTTTCTAAAAAAAAAAAAAATGTACGACTGAATTGAATCGATGAGTTCGAAAACAAGTCATCTCCTTTTTTTTAAACCAGAGTGCGGAGTAGGAGGGAAAATAACCAACTCCAGCTCTGACTCCGAAAGTTCTAGAACCTTCGACTCCGACTTCTTTACCTCAAAATCAGTCCGACTCCGACTCCGCAAGAACTGTCAGAGTTGTGGACTTTGAAGGAAAAATAACCGACTACGACTCTTGGAACAAACCTTCGACTTCCGACTCCGACTCCGCAAGCACTGGCAGAGCTGTGGACTTTGAGGGGAAATGACTGACTCGGATTCTCGGTACTTTAAAATTTGACTCCCGGCTCTGACTCTGCAGCCCTGTCCAGGAGATGGCTACTTTTTGGATTCAATTATATTTAAGGTCAAACATTTTCAAAAAATTGGTCATGTTTTTTATTTGGTTAAAAGAAATCAATGGATAAACAAATAAAACTAAACGTTAAGTTAAAGTAGGAGAAAATATAAATAAACCAAAACTGTACTTCATTTAAAATTTACGTGGAAGTACGAGATATATAAACATGAAACATTTTTCTTTTTAAAAAATTGATGCAATAGTAAGATAGAAACAAAATAATGTTCAATTTGAACCAATAAATCCAACACCATAAATACAAGAACAAATACTTCTTTACTTAAAAATAAAGCAAACAAGAAGTTTCGTACAGAACTAAACGAGCCTACTTTCCCTTATATACCAATATCGACTATCTAGTATCTGACAGGAGTCGGATTCGGAGCGACTGTCCTAAAATTGTCGTAGTCGAGAGTTGGTCAACAAGGGCTTTTTCACAAAATCTACTTGAAGTAAATCCGGCTTTTTTGTTCGGGATCTATATTGACTTTCAGTTCCCCCGTAGGCGCGAATGTTAAAAGATTTTAACTGTTCAAAATTGAACGGAAAATTTTTCAAATCAAAAAGACATTTTCTATACATCGTCGCCTCAGAGCAAAAGTAAGATATCTTAGTGTTATTTCTGGGATTAGATATATAGGGTGTTTCTGAACTCTTGGGAAAAACTTTAAGGGGTGATAGTACGCATCAGGACAAACAATATAATGGCAAAAATAAGGGTCCCAAACGTCTTCCGAAGGAAATAAGGGCCCTTAAAGTTTAGGGTCCAAAATTTCAAATGATCATAAATAACGAAAAAAATGGTCGATTCGTTTGCGGTTTTCGCTAAAATTATTCTTTTTAATAGTATTTTCTTAAAAATAAATTTTGAAGATGTAGTTTTAAAAATGCGGATAGAGGGAATAAATGCCTTTAGACTTTGGAGTAAAGAACAACTATTTTTTACCGCTATTTTTGAATCTCATTAGATTTTTTCTTGGATTTAAATTTTCAGCTCAAAATCAGAAACATTGAGCGTGATTGAGTCGCGCAAACTGAACTGTGTTCAGAAGTTGAAATACACTCAATCACAAAAAATACATAAACCCAGAGGGAAACAAGCGATGTTCACGAAACTTAAGATGGATGTGGCCTATGACGAAATAAGGAAATGAGTACAAATTCAGAACAAAAGATTGTTTTATTAAGAAGTTATGACACAATAAAGGTTACAAAACCGTAAGTTGTATAGCCTCCTCTAGCAGCTATACAAAACAAAACACGGCGTAATATGGAGTGAACTAGGTTACCTATGACCACTGGAACTGAATCGGGATTCATCGTTGAAGATAACATTCCTCCTGTCTGTCACAACCCAGCTAATCAAGTGTAGCGAAAATACAAGCGACGAAAATTCAATCCATCGCAATGGACGCCGGTTCGAGATATCAGCGTCTTTCAGTGTACTCAGTATTGTTTTTCTTAATACCATTAGTTTATTGGATGCTGTTAAACGACATGGAACTAATGTTAGCGACCTTGTTGATACGGTAGTGGCCGCTCTTATGATGTGCGATCTTCGCGCTCATTTCTGTCTCTAGAAAGCCTTAACCGACCGCAATGGAGTGATTCATTTACTTTTACCCACACTAAGCTTCCACCATATCGCTCCGACCGAGGTGGTGGTAGATACGCGGGTACAACCAACCTGCTTCTCTGAGACCTACCGTGCGTCCCTTGAAAAAATCCAATCATTGTTCGTGTACCTCTAAAAGGTCGTCCTTACAACTCGACAGTTTCGTTTGAAGTGCCCTTTGACACAAGCTTTCACACTTTCAATCGTACCTATCTGCGCATCTTGTAAACGCATAGCGCGCTTACCCTTTTGTCACTGTCGACGAAATTTAAATCATCTCATTCCAAACTACATTCCTGCTGAGTTTATTGGTAGTAACTCAATTTATTCTTGATGCATACATTTTTTGTGACAAATTGTATTTCAACTTCTGAACACAGTTCAGTTCGAGCGACTCAATCACGCTCAATGATTCTGATTTTGAGCTGAAAATTTAAGTTTAAGTAAAAGAAAAAAATCTAATGAAATTCAAAAATAGCGGTAAAAAATAGTTGTTCTTTACTCGAAAGTCTAAAGGCATTTATTTCCTCTATCGGCATTTTTAAAACTACATCTTCAAAATTTGTTTTCAAGAAAATACTATTAAAAAGAATAATTTTAGTGAAAACCGCAAACGAATAGACCACTTTTTCCGTTCTTTATGATCATTTGAGATTTTGGACCCTAAACCTTAATACCGCCAATCTCCCTCGGAAGATGTTTGGGACCCTATTTTTTTGCCATTATATAGTTTGTCCTGATGCGTACTATCACTCCTTAAAGTTTCACCCAAGAGTTCAGAAACACCCTGTATTATTGTTGCTCTGAGGCGACGACATGTTCTTCTTGAAAAGCTTTTTCCTACTAAGTTTGTTTGAAGCCAATTCGCCTCTAAAATCAGGATTTATATTTGCCTTGAATTTCCCCGTAGACGCTAATGTTAAGTATTGTGAACTGTTCAAAATTTGGACTAAAAATTGTTCAAGTCAAAAAATGAAACATGGGAATGAGGTGCCCCCGAGATTTTTCGAACAAAAAAAAAATGTTTGAATCGGACTATTCACTCAAAAACTATTATGTGGGTGGGGGGGGGGGGATAGACCGACAGTCGTTTATCTCCATCTCAATACCCTACTTTCCAATTATTAGACATTTATTACATTATTTTGTTTATTTTTGTTTTTCTTTTTCGCAATATTTTTAAGATGCATTAAGCCTTCTTTCATGCTTTTTTCTTATTTCTCTGACTTTTACTGGGAAAGTAGGCTAAAAAGGAGAGCCACAAAGTGTGTTTTATTTTTGATCCGGAAAACATATTAATCTCGCAAAATTTTGAGATTTTTTAAATATTTCCTTGAAAAACCTTTGTAGAAGGAAAAAAATAATATTCAATCAGCTAAAAAGGATTGCCCAGTTTATTCTTTCACACAAAGTCTTCAATGACACATGTACTTGAATTGCTTTCTATTGTTGCAGTACCAAGCTTCTCTACCATCACCAGAACATGTTGTTTGTGACAAATGCTTCTCAAACAATTTGTAAACAACGCATGTTCAACTTCTGTTATCATAGATTTATTTCTGAAGACAATTTATCACAAAAAGTCATTATGATCAAATAGCTCCATAAAACAATCGCGATATGATAGTCATTCCACATTATTTGAAAATTCGCAATTCCAATAAACTATAGGGGGCGCTGCAGTCACTGTCTAATGGCGGATGAAAAAGGTAAAATAAACAGATGCCGTTACTTATAACTTGCTTTGAAGCTTAATGAATGACAGTAATATTTCATCGTGCTTGTGGGAAACTTTCTTTTCTGTTCCTCTGAAATTACATTACATTATAAACTCTCTGAAGCCTGTAATTTTCCCCAAAGAAAACACGTGGAACGGAATGTTTTACCTTTTTCTTTAATATTGTTAATCACCGCAAGGTAGCGTATTCGAGCTCTGGAGTTGCGAATAGATTTGATATCAGCTGAATCATCTCCAGTGAACTGTACCCGAACAAGCGAAGTACCCTCAGACTAACAACGGAAATCTATTTTTGTTATTCACAATTTCAAATCTCATCCTCTTCCAGCTTGCTACACAAGTCAATACTGTTACATTTTTCTGTAATGAGAACCAAACGGACGTATATGTTTTCCTCAGATCCAATTTTCCAATTTGGAAAGGTTTACAATAGGCGCAAGGAAACCTTTACTCAGCGTAAGAAAACATTCTGGAAGTACTACAGAAATCCAATTGCAATTTTAAATAAAATTTTTGAATCGAATGTAATTTTTTTCCCCGGCGGAATGAAAAAACGCATTTGCTACATCTATCAACCAGAAGTAAAAATCTCTTCTCTCGGAAAATCAACAAAGTTTTTTTTTTTTCTTTAATCCTCCTCCGGAGATATAAAACTTCAAGTTGAAGTAGAAGTTATCCAAAACGATGGCTTTATTAAACAACGCAACGTATTTTTGTGCTTATAAAGATTTCAAAAACTCAAAATCCCCAAATAGCAGAGAAAGTGTATAAAATAAAATGAAATAAAAAAGATAACTCAAAGAATATTTTCCTTATATTTTAAGTCTAAAACAATCTTTTTAACGAAAAATTCATACCCCCTTCGGCTTTTTATATTACATACTAGAGGTACCCTGCACGGCTTTGCCCGTAATAGAAAATTAAAAGGTCATTTGGTTCGCCTGTATATTTACAAATACAGGATAATGAATTTCCCGCCAATTTGCTATGTTCATTTGCTTGCCCCTGTTACGGTTTCACGTTATGATAATTTGGTAATTTACTGGTTTACGTTGTAATAATTTGCTCAGTAAAATTTTCTTAAAATTGGAATAGGGAAAGAACAAAATTGAAATTTTGAAAAATCGCTTCGATGTGCATACCCCCAAGCTATAAACTAATTCTGTGCCAAATTTCATGAAAATCGGCTGAACGGTCTAGGCGCTATGCGCGTCAGAGATACTGACAGATATCCAGACAGAGATCCAAAGAGACTTTCAGCTTTATTATTAGTAAAGATTAGTCAAAATAAATGTACCGAACACGTAAAATAAGTTACACACACTAAAAAAATCAAGCTACCATTTTTTAATTTTGTAAGTAATTATTTAAGTTTATTTATCCCATGATATCATTTTATTGATCATACCAAATAAATATAAAATTACATACACAGAAAATAATCAATCGTAAAAAAGGACTTGTTTTGCTGCCTTGGGTGTTCCTGTTTCAAATATTCTTCAATTAAAATTTGGCTTGTAAGTTAAGGTTTAGTGCAGCTCTTGTAAGTTGAGGCTTGACCTCGAAATTGTTTACTTTTTTGAGCGGGGGGGGGGGACGAGTTGAGTTGAGTTATTTTCGTGGTAGTTATGCGACTCATTTCAACTCAAATCTGCACCAATAACACTTAGCTCTTTTACTGAATTCTCAAAAACGAAGTCCGCGTTGTCACGGTCAAGCTTCAAGTTATCAAAGCCACTGAGTAGTGTCAAATTTTACAATGATAGTTTGACGAAAGATTTATTCAACTGATGAAGTCATTTATTATGATTTTTGAGAAATTATGACCGATTCAATTCAGACGCAAATAATTCATTTTGGGTTATCGTACCCTTCGTTATATTAGTAAATTCTTAGTGTACCCCAAAGTTTCTGAACTTTTTTTTTTTTTTGTAGTTTCAGCTGTAACTAAAAGGATTATAACAAATTTTATATGGCTACTTCTAATCTTACTTTGACTCCGTCGAATGTTATTTAGGAGTATTACCACAAACAAATAAACACTTTCTTCTATTTCCTTATGCATCGCATATTTTTACTTTTCTTCTTTATCAGTCTCAAAAATTCAGAAAAGTTAACTGTATTGTATATATTAGAAAAAAAAGAAAAAGTAGAAAAAGAAATACAATTTTTCAGTGAAAAACATGCACGTTTATAAAAAAAAAAATAATAATAACAGTATAAAGGCAAGGGAAGAAAAGGAATGCATAGACAAATTCAAAATGTACTTTGAAAAGTTTCTTTGACATAAAAGGGGGAAAGAAAGAACGGAAAAAGTGCAGAAATAGAACAAGAAAATTTTCTTCAAACGAAATCACATGTTTCAGAAAAGAGAAAAAAAAAAAACTTCAAAGAACACCATGGACATTGTTAAGGTGATAGTGAAGAGCAAATAGAGATTTATTGACAGTAAAAATTTAGAAGGTAATGGTCATTATTATTCACTGAAATTGCAAATGAAGGTTTTCGTTACGTATTATTTTGTAAAATCCTACTGCGTACATTAAAAATAGATCTATTACACATGTAGAGATCAATAAGGGGGTGGACTATACCCGAAATGTCTGCAGCTCAAACCAGATTCTGGACACAACACAAAGAATCAACAATTATGCAACTAATTTCCACATTGTTCGTAGATGTCGGATGCATGTAGTGATTGCAATACCGAACCAAAAACGCACTACCGGTATACGGTATTTTTAAAAATGTGATACAGAAATACCGTTATTAACCCATTTAGTCGGAATTACGAAATAATTAACCAAAAATGTTTGCATCTGGTACACAGTGTACTATGGTAAAAAGTTTTTCATCGACAAAATTTAAAGTTTGTAGGTAAAAAATTAAGAGAGTTATGATGCGTCCAAAATTATGGACTTATATTTTTGAAATAAATATTTCAGGTAAACGAGCTGATGTGTGCATCACATGACTTCCTTTTACTCCAATTTTAATGTCATTTTCCCATTACTGGCAATTTTAATGTGATTCAGCAGTTTACTCTCTATATATCACCACCAGCGGCCAAATTGAAACCAGATTTAAAAAAAAAAAAATCGGCAAATTTGTCGCCAAGTTGGCGACAAAACTTGGCGACCAAAAGACTGGCGATATATTGCCAAGTGTCCACCAAATTATAACACCACTTGAGTATACATCGAAATTAACAATGATTTTCCCCCCTCCGGAAAGGGGCAAAAAACCCTTTTAGAAGCACCCGAATGCAAGCAAAAGGGTAGGTGCACAACTACACCCCACTACGAGTCTACGTACCAAATTTCAACTTACTAGGACGCACCGTTTTTGAGTTATGTGAGATACATACGCACATACAGACGTCACGAGAAAAGTCGTCGTAATTAACTCGGGGAATGTCAAAATGGATATTTCGAGTGTTTATACGTTCTTAGGCACTTATCCGCGTGTGGTCGGGTTGAAAAAAAAAAAAAAAAACTCAACGTTCATTCGGGGGTGAAAAAATGGAAATTAAGGCCGAATTTTGAGAGAAAATTTTTTCGCGAATACAATACTTCCTTTCTTGTAAAAGGAAGTAAACGAGCTGATGTGTGAATCACATGACTTCCTTTTACTCCAATTTAATGTCATTTCCCCATTACTGGCAATTTTAATGTGATTCAATAGTTTACCCTCTCTTTCACCAACAGTGGCCAAATAGAAAAATTAAAAAAAAAATCGCCAAGTTTTTTGGCGAAGAAGACAGGCGATATATCGCCAAATGTACACCAAATTATAACACCGCATGAGTTTACACCGAAATTAGCAATGATTCCCCCCCCCCCAAAAGGGTCAAAAGATCCCTTTAGAAACACCCGAATGCTACCAAAAAGGGAGGTGCACAACTAGACTCCACTAGGAGTCTCCGTACCAAATTTCAACTTTCTAGGACATACCGTTCTTGAGTTATGCGACATAAATACGCACATACATACTAACGTACATACAGACGTCACGAAAAAACTCGTTTTAACTAAAATCTCAATATTCATTCAAGAGTGAGTAAAATGGAAATTAAGGTCGATTTTTGAGTAAAAATTTTGTCGCGAATACAATACTTCCTTTTTTGTAAAAGGAAGTAAAAAAAAACGAAGTCATATTTTGGTATAATTCTCTACATAGTCTAATATTTTCGAGGGCCCCAGAAACTAGAGGGCCCTAAGGAGGGTTTTATAGGCCAAATAGCTAATCAGATCCGGATGTTCGCTCTTAGAAGAAAAAAAAATCGTCGCCAAGTTGGCGAAAAAACTTGGCGACCAAAAGCTTGGCGATACGTCACCAAGTGTTTACCAAATTATAACACCACTTAAGTTTGCATTGATATTAACAATGATTTCCCCCCAAAAAGGTGCAAAAGACCCCCTTAGGAACATCCGAAAGCAACCAAAAGGGGAGATGCACAACTAGACCCCACTACGAGTCTATGTACCAAATTTCAACTTTCTAGGACATACCATTTTTGAGTTATGCGAGATACATACGCACATACGCACATACACACATACGCACATACATACAGACGTCACGAGAAAAGTCGTTGTAATTACCTCGGTGATGGTCAAAATGGATATTTCGCGTGTCTATACATTCTTAGGCACTTTTCCGCATGTGGTCGAATCGAAAAAAAAAACTCAACATTCATTTGGGGGTGAGCAAAATGGAAATTAAGGGCGATTTTTGAGTGAAAATTTTTTCGCGAATACAATACTTCCTTTTTTGTAAAAGGAAGTAAAAAACAATGAAATATTAAACAAACTTCATTGTAAAATGTTCTCCAAACAATTCCTATATGTTAGTGTTGTCAATCCCAAAACGAAAAATCATTTCACAGATATTAATTAGCAGAATGTAAAGAGTCAGCTACAAAAGAAATCAAGTAAGCAATTATTAAATGATTTGCAGCTGTTTAAAGTATATTTCCGGTATACCGGGCGCCAGATCTGAAGGGGTTACTATCGGTATTAAAAATTTCTCAAAACATGATCAAAACATACTTTGTTCCGTTTTCATATTTCATAACTTTATGCACAGAGTGCATTAATAATGAAAATTCATTGAGAGCATATGCAATAAAGGAATAAGTGCTATATTAACAAATCAATAATTTTAACAAACATAACGCATCTATTTAATTGCCTGAAAATAGTCTTTCTGAATATACGCAGGTTGGTGGTTCTGTTAATGATGTGCAACACATCATCCCTAATTGCCTATAATCTTCAAATAAGTCGGCATCTTTCGTGCTGATTTTGAACGAATTATTTTTACTTCCTTTTACAAAAAAGGAAGCATTGTATTCGCGAAAAAAATTTCACTCAAAAATAGACCTTAATTTCCATTTTTATTCACCCCCGAATGAATATTGAGTTTTTTTTCGACTCGACCACACGTGGATAAGTGCCTAAGAACATACAGACACGCGAAATATCCGTAATGACGATTCACGAGTTAATTACAACACATTTTCTCGTGACGTCTGTATGTACGTATGTATGTATGTGCGTATGTATGTCGCATAACTCAAGAACGGTAAGTCCTATAAAGTTGAAATTTGGTAAGTAGGCTTCTAGTGGGGTCTAGTTGTGCACCGCCCCTTTTGGTTGCATTCGGGTATTTATAAAGGGGTCTTTTGCCCCTTTTTGGGGGTATATCATTGTTAATTTCGATGTAAACTCAAGTGGTGTTATAACTTGGCGGACACTTGGCGATATATCGCCAGTCTTTTGGTCGCCAAGTTTTGTCGCCAACTTGACGACAAATTTGGCGATTTTTTTTTTTTTAAACTGTTTTAATTTGGCCACTGTTGGTGATATTTAGAGAGTAAACTATTGAATCACATTAAAATTGCCAGTACATTGGAGTAAAAGGAAGTCATGTGATGCACACATCAGCTCGTTATTTTTATTTTTGTGAGTGTATTTCTTTTATATTGAGTATAGTACTTGTTTGTATTTAACTTTTTATTATTTGCAGCTAATGCTGAAAATACCGGTATTTTACTACAGCAAATACCGATGGTCGTTGTACCGGTATTGCGATCACTAGATGCATGTTAAAAACAAACATGAGTACCCATCAGGAAGTACTTTCGTCGTATTGGGTCTTTCTACCATATACACGCATCAGAAATTAAGCTTCAATTTTTGAAGCAGTTGCTCCGATCACACATCACATTACGTAGCTCTTAGTAAACCCATTCATGGTCAGAAATTGCGAAATAAAATGCAGAAATATCCTACCTCAAGGGAATCAATTTAAACTTTCAACAATAATCCCTTGACATTAAAGGAAATAATGCGAAAGAATTAAATGTCAAAGCCGATGATTTTTCCCGAGTGGAATGTTTTAAACTTAGAGGCAGAAACGAAATATTGGAAAAATTATGAGGTTACGGCAAAGAAAGAGAGCAATAATGGCATTAAATATTGATTTTGCATTCTAACCTTCCGGAAATACTATTTACGCTACCGCAGAAAATTTCGCTCATTTTTATTTTTATTTTTACTTTGCTAAATCTTTAATTAATTATGAATTAAAACTGAAAATTTTCATCTAAGAGTTAATTTAGTATGCATAGAGTTTTGGCTTCGAGTTGTGATTTTCGAAATGAAAGAATTAAAATTTCAAAATATTAACCTTTACCGAATGCTAAGAACTGAAAAAATGTTTAATATATTTCTGGGTGGTTAAAAAAAAAAAATGCAATGATATTTATCTTGTAGCACTAAATGTTACACAATCAGTGGTAATAGTGTAATATTTAGTGATGACAGAGTAACCTGCTTATGTGAAGGTGTATCTTTATCTAAACGCCATGTTTTTTTTTTTTTTTTTACAACAGATATTTAAAATTCCAACGTTGGTGCAGAGGTTTGAAGATTGTACAGTTTTTTCTTTTTTTTTTCTTTATCGAAAATGCAACGCGAATTTATATTATTTTATAATTTAAGATTGATCACCTTAGAATTTCCTCTTGTATTTTTGTTAGTAAAACTAGAAAATCGCCCGTCAAGGTGAAAATTGCTTCTACATTTGAACGAAGTCATTTGCTTGTTTGGCGATATTTTGATAGTCGAAATTTTAACGCTAACTCCAGTGGATGATTCCTAAACTCTAGTAGATGGCATTTATTGTTGACCACTTTTTCGTTTCTTCATTCTGCTAAAATTAGAGTCTTAACAGTAAAACAGTTAAGATACGGGATCCCATTCAGCCTCGTGAAAAATAAAGCATGTCCCTGCAAAAAATATTATCAAATTATCATGCCCTGGCGCGAGTTTTCATTGTTAGCGGCGTCAGAAACGTTACTCGATCATTCGCTATTTTATATATGAGGATTAATAACAACCATAAAGATAATTTTGAATTAAGGCTTTTCTGAAGCAAATAAGAAATTCATTACTATAATTGTGCAATAATATTTTTTATCTTTACCTAATGCCAAAATATTGCGCTCTGCCCTAATGTTATCAGTGAATGGCATTTCATCACTTGCGGTGTCATGAGCAGAAGTGTAAAAAAATAAAATTGAATCTGATCACATTAAAATATTTTTTTTAAACATTAAACTTTCTCAAATTATTTTAAAAACGGTTATAAAATGGTTAAATCCACTGTTTTTAGCATGCTCTTTCAGAAAAAAAAAACTTTTAAAATTCCAGAAACAACCCAATTATTTTTATTTTTTAAATTTATTTTATTTATTTATTCGTGTATTTAATTTATTTATTTATTTTGTACTGAATATGCACTGTATGTAATTTTTGCTCCCATATTTTTTTTTTTTCTTTAGTCCTATATTTCTTGAAAATGTCCTGCATTTTGTGAATTGATATCTTTGAGAGCTATAAGTTAGTCAAAATCAATTCACACATCTAAGGCAGGCAAATCACTGTTCCGCAATGTAATTGATAGTTTGTGACTCCTAAAATATTCTAGCGCGTATCAACGTTAGAACATGGCATTAAAACTTCAGATATTTCTTGGTAAACATCTTCCTAATTAATGGGGGTAGTTTCCAAAATTTTAAAATTATTTTTTTTTTTTCTGAAAGAGCATGCTTAAAACCATAGAATCTGATCATTTTTTAAATAATTTCTTTAAGTTTAATATTTTTAGAAAAATTACATAAATCGGTGCTCTTTCATCGTTTAACGCTTCTGCCGATGACATCACAAATGATGAAATGCCATTCAGTGTTTCCATTTTCACGGTCCAAAATATTTAATTCGCATCTTTACTCACGTGTATTGGTAACGATATGGTTGATAGCAAGCGTAGAGCGCAATTGTAATTCGCTTCTTGATTATCATAACGTGGAAATGCGGTAGAAAGATGCGCCATAGTGCATCATTTGTGACGTCATAAAGACCACGCCTTGTTTGAAGAATCGGACATTTTAAAAAATTAATTTCAAATAACTGTTGGGAAAATGAAAGTATTTTCTGAGTCCATGTTATTTTTTTTTTTTTTGCTTATTCCATCAATTTCAGTGACAAAAAGCACTACTTTTGACTGAAGAAAACAACCCCATTCCTATTCACAATATCACAATACAAGTTTTATTTTTCTACCTTTAACGGGGAAGCGTGGCTTAATATCTCATTGCCGAGCTTAACGAAATACTATTTCTATTGATAAAGACCTTGGATTTACTTATCTGATTAAATATGCAAATAAGTTAATGGGAACAAAAGGGTGCTTATGAAGAGGTCTTTAATACTTGCGTAAATTTCTGCTGAAGCTATTATATTTAATTACATATTAAAGATAACGATCTGTCAACGGTAATTTCTTTATTAAAAAACCTCAGCAAAATTATAATTGAGTGTTTTTTTAATAAAGTAATAATTAAAAAACAAGACAATGAAAAATGGTTGGACTTCTCTTTTTTTACCAAGTCGTGAAAGTACTCCTTGCCATTTTTCAAAGAAGCGATATTATGCGAATATAATAAAGACCATAGTAATCAATTCTATTAAAAAAAACTAATGGATTAAATGGAAAATAGTTGGGAAACAAAAGATAGGCGTAATGTGAGGCAAAATGAAATAGTTAGGAAGACTGAGTTATTTCAAAATGAACAAATTGGAAATTTGTTTTGAAAATTACACTACATAAAAAAGGAACATTGTGTTTTATAATAAAACTTGCATTGAAACATTATTTTCTATTTTTTGTAGTAAATTTGCGCCTTTGAAAAAAATTTTTTTAAAAAAAAGTGGACAATTTTCACTTTTTTAATGGAGCAAAGTGTAAAATTAAATATTTTTCAAATGAAATATTTTCTATTCGATTATGAAAAATATTTTTGATCAAATGAGTCAGTAAATAGAAAATTGGATAAATAAATGAAAGGACAATGATAAAATAAACGAGTAATTAAATTAATTAATTAATTAATACGTAAAGAAAAATAAGGGAGTGAGTAAGAAAATAAGTGAATGAATACACACGTGTGTGATTTAGTAAATGATTGCGTAAGTAAACGAAATAATTCATTTCACTTTGCCCTATCCATTTTGCCCCGAATGTAATTGATTAATTGTACAAAATATTTAAAATACAAATTAGCTTAACGTTAACTATCGGATATTAGTAAGTCTCAATTAATGTTTAAAATATTGTTAATAACGAGAACTTTATCCTTTTATAATAACAAAAATAATGTTTGACTTTTACAACAAATATTACAATATCAATATCATTTTTAGTCTACTTTCCCAGTAAAAATCAGAGAGAAGAAGAAAACGCATGAAAGAAGGCTTATTATGCATCTTAAAAATATTGAGAGAAACAAAAAAAAAATCGCAAAAATAAAATAATAATAATAATCAAAAAAAATATTGGAAAATTAAAAATTGGAAAGTAGGGTATTGAGATGGGGGGAAAATGTCTGTCGGTCTGTCTGTCTGCCCCCCTCCCCCAATAACTTTCGAGTGAATAGTCCACGATTCGAACAAATTGTTTTTGTTCGAAAGATCTCGGCGAGGACACCTCATTCCTATATTTCACTTTTTGATTTGAACTATTTTTCGTACAATTTTGAACAGTTCAAAAATTTAACATTAGCGCCTACGGGGAAATTCAAGGCAATTCCGCGAACTTAGATGCGAATTTGCTTCAAACAAACTTGTAGGAAAAAACTTTTGATGAAAAACCCCATGTATATTAAATACCTTTTTGATTTGAACAATTTTCCGATCAATTTTGAACAGTTCAAATCCCTTAACATTAGCGCCTACGGGGGAAACTGAAAGTCAATGCAGATTTCGCACAAAAAGGCGGGTTTACTTCAAACAAATTTTGTTGGAAATAGCTCTAGACGACAAACTCCCGACTCCGAGAATTTTGGGGGTACCTGACTCCGACTCCTTTGCCCAACAATTAGTCGGACTCCGACTCCCCGGCTTCGACTCTGACTTCACAGTTTTGGCAAAAATTTGTGGCCATTAACCAAGATCTAAAAATTATAAATAGTTCCAAAAGAAATATTAATTAATCGTACAAATGTTGGTGGAAAATCGTAAATCCCAGTAGAAGTAAATTAATGTAATAAACTTACTTAGTGAAGAAATTATGAAAGAAAAAGAAAAACTTAATGCAATTCATTTTAAAATTTAAACAAACGATCTGCTTAGCAAACATAACGAGGTTTCTTCGGAAGTAATATAGAGCGAAGATTTATCATCAGGTTTAATGGCGTTCCTATAGGAAACCAAATACGATGTTGTTTTTCATAAAATATTGTTGGAAGTAGTTTTAATCTACTTTTATAGATTTATAATGAGTTTTCCATTATTCGAGAAATTCTAGATGCGGTTCTTTTCATCCAAACAACTGGAAAAAAGAAGTAAGATCAAAAAAAAAAAAAAAAAAAAAAGCCACATTATTCTTATTTAAAACTTAACGAAAAAAAATCAATAGAAAGATCATTTTCAGTGAATCTATAGCAAATCAAGCTTTATATAACATTCTAAGTTTTTTACTACAAGAAAGATTAGCATAAAATTTATACTAAAAATTACTCAACTATGATAGGATTAAACTTTTTAAATTATGAATGTTAAAAGAAGTTTTATAAACTCGGTTGATTATATGTATTAGTCACCATTTTGTGAGAATATAAATAATTATTCATTTAGTTAAATTCAGTTATTAATTCAGCACACTCTTATTTACCAACAACGGAGATGGAAAGAAAGAAAATGAAGCAAGTTGAAACTAAACATTTACAACTTTTTCTCAAGCAAAAGGTAAAAAAAAAAATAAAAACTTTCAACATAATGTGCGTGTGTGTAAGAGAGAGAATGTTTCTTTTTTTTTAATTTTGAGCCTGAATTGATAAATTACGCATATCTTTCTGGAGTTTTTTTTTCTTTTTTTTCTTTTTTTTCTTTTTTTCAGAAAATATAAAAATAATTATTATTACAATAACAGACTCCAAACATTAGTTTTTTTTAAATAAAATTTAATGCGATCAAATCAGCTGTCAAGGTATGGATAGCATAGTTATTAGAATAACTTTGTAATGTATAACTGGTGTGTGTTTTAACGTATTTCGAACCAATTTTTTAATACTTGTAAGATTTTTTAATGCCACAAATTGTGGTTTTTGGAAATAGTTTTCTATCATTTACAGAAAAAAACTAAAGAGCTTTCACTAAAGAGACCAATGAAACCGAACTTTATATTTAATTCATTTGAGTAGTTTCTATAAATTGTACGGATCTAGGGATCACAGCGGCATTTTGAAGCATTATTGCGAATCACGCTTTAGTAATGAGACTTGAAACATACATTTCACTTTCCATTTCACTATGAATATCATCAAAAACATAAAATCAAAAGTTTTGCCTTAGTTATAATTTTCAGGAGTGATTTCTTTTGAACTTCGGTTTGATAAACCGTCAATTAAATCAGCAATTATTTTGAGAAAAACATTGCGCAAAAGATTATGCGCAGTAATTCTTTATCCCAAAGCAAGTTTTTCATTTCGTAATCACCCCAACGATAAGTTTGGCAAAATACTACCGAAAATGAAATGGAGACCTTTTTAAAAGAAATATTGAAACCCATTTAAGCCCTAAAAGCCTCGGCATATTTTCTAACAAGAGTAAAGTAAGGGAACTGTTTACGCCAACTCGGTACAACAGAACAATCTGTCCTGACAGATCTCTAACACTTGCGAATGGCAGGAATGTGCATCATGAATCCAGTCATTTAGCAGAAATTTTTATATTATTTATTTACGCTAAACTTATAAAGGGTGTTTTTTTAGAGGTATAGAACTTTAAGTTGGCAACATTGTTTGATATGTGTGCCATTTTGATAGCTGTCACTTGTTTTTATGTTCAGTTCGGTTTGCCATTTCATCATGAATAGACAACAAGGCGGTGTGCAACATGCCACACAGCGCGTGTCACAATTTATTTATTGAAAGAAACGTTCGGTGAACGAATAATTTCGCGTAAAGGACCCTGTGAATTGGCCTGCAAGATCATGCGATTTAACACCGCTGGAGTACTTTTTGTGGGGCTATGTGGAGTCTCTAGTCTGCACCGATAAAGCATTGGTTTCCTAGGAGCGAACACGCTTAGCGTCGGCGTCGCTCCTCGCTGCGAAAACTCGATTCTTCTGCTCATGCGCACCCGAGCTAATTCGGCGTCGCGAATGGCCACGCCGGAATCCACTTGACTTTGATTTCAGCGTTACGGCGATGAGCGACGTCGAAGATCGGCGATTCGCTCCTAGGAAACCAAGGCTTAAGCCACAGACGAATTGACGCCTTGGAAGAGAACATTCGTCACCTTATTACTGACATACGGCCTCTATTGCTGCAAAAAATGAGAAAATTGGACTTTCTAAGTTGACTCTCTCCGAGCCAGCCGAGGTGGCCATATGCCAGAAATCATATTTAAATAAAAATGGCAAAGAATCATCTTTCGAATAAAAACAACATTCATGGCAATTAACAACATTTAACTGTGTTTTATTTGAACCTAAAGTTTTCCACTTCTAAAAAAAACACCCTTTATTAGGCTTCGGTTTAATAATTGTGAATTAAATCAGCAATTATTTATTTTGAGAGAAACTTTGCGCAAAAGAATATAGAGCAGTAATTTATTCATTCCAAAATAATTTTACATTACGTATTTACCCCCAACTATAAGTGTGGTTAAACTGCTACCAAAGATGCATTAGAAATCATTTTCAAGAATTATTGAAACCCATTTAAGCACTAAAAGCCTCAGCATATTTTCTAACAAGAGTAAAGTAGGGGAATTGTTACGCCAACTCGGTGGAACAGAACAATCTGTCCTGACAGATCTCCAGCACTTGCGAATAGCAGGAATGTGCATCATGAATCCATTTATTTAGCAGAAAGCTTATTTAGGCTTTCTTCCAAAGAACTTCTTCATATGTTTTACAACAACTTCAAGCGTAACAAATGTCGCTTTCTTAATTGGTTTCTGTCAAGTTGCAAAAGTTCCTGCTTCTGAAATTTTGTACGGAGAACAATTAAATTGGAGAAAATGCTAATGCTGTACTTTAGCGTCGAATTTTAGAAGAAAAAAGGTCTACCGTTTCCGTCTGACAAAACTGCAACTAGTTTAGAATTAATTTCGTCCATTAAAACTACGCTGCAATAGAGTTTTAACTACTACATATGTACATTATTTTTTGTTAGGTACGTAACTTATGCTTAATAAAATGGAGGAAGATTTAATATTCTCCAAACAGACATTAAAATGTAAAACATGAGCATTTCTACGACTTGCAAACTTGGATTATCAAACTAAACAAGCCTTGTTAAGTATGGCGTTATCATTAGGCAAAGTAGAAGCTTTAAAAGACAGAGTATATATAATTTTTAATTATTTTCTGGGAAAAAGTTAATAAATAAAACTTTCTAAAGATTTTTTTTTACATACCAAACGTAATAACACGAATGAAAAAAAAAAAAAACGCTATTTTAAAGCACTTAAATATGTAACCCCCCATGCACGTACTATCATACAAAACTTCCCTGGTTCAATGTACAAACTTTAGAGCAGCTAGATTCATTTTGCTTTTGTTGAAAGAAAATGGCGAGAAAGCATTAATACACTTCATCGATTCCTAGTTCTAGTCTCGAATCAATCTTGATGAATCGATATCAGAATCATTGAAACTATTTTTAAAGTGCATTTCTACGAGCTCTATTTAATGATAAGCTTCGGCTTTTTTTTTTTTTTTTTTTTTTGCTTTATTCCTGGGAAGAAAACCCAATTTGGCGTAAGAAAGATTCATATCAATCATAGCAAAAGAAAACACCTGGCTTGGGGCAGAATTTCAGTTAACCTTCTTTTCTGAGCACTAAAAAACAAAATTCATTTTTAAATAATGAGAGAAAATCACAGAGAGAAAATACAGACTAAAGTTATGCTAAAGCTAGAAAATTAAAAGTTTTTTGAAATAAATTATTCCCCTAATCTTCACACTTATTTTAACTTAATAACTTGGCATTTAAAACCGGAAAAAAATGAAGAAAAAATGCCGAAGACATACATTGAGAATTTCAAGCATTTGAGAAATGAAAACTAGATGAATAAAAAAACAGATAAATAGAGGATTGAGGAATTTTATTCATATATATATTAACACTAGATTCCTTAATGAAGCTGTTAGGTTAGATAGATTGTGTTTAAGGCAAAAGTATAAAATATTGATGTAACCTGGATAAATAATGTGGAAAACAGCATGAAAAAAAAGTCAAAACTTGGAAAAATATTAATGTGAATCAAAATACCAAAATTTACGAAACTTAAATTTTTAGACAAAACTAAAATCGTTTTCGCTGAAAAACGAACAAAGATATACCGTAAAGCAGAACAAAGAGGCGGACATTAAAGTAGAAATAAAAAGCCTTTCACATGAGGAAAAAGGAATATACTTGAGAATGAGGTACTTTTAACCAGTGGTGTTCCCATAGTGTTTAAACTCAATTTACGCCGTACACTCTGAAATATTTTTTAGACATATAGCATATATCCTCAAGCTTCAAAAATTTTCATACGATGACATATTACGTATATGATCGCATACACATATTGTGCGTTATGGATTATCTGGGAGTTTTCCCTCAGAAAAATAGATGAGAACCATCACTGCTTTTGACTATACTTTAGTCAAAGATAGGGTCAATCTTCTGGTTTAGAATTGTTTGGAACGAATTTGATTAAAAACTGTACAGTTAACCAGGATCTGCAAAACAGTATGGTTTTTTTCATTTGGAAAGTCAGTAAACGAAGAATAAATTAGGTGATTGCTACATTGATAAATCTATACATATCTATACATATAATAAAACAAGATGTTTGTGTGTGTGTGTGTGTGTGTGTGTGTGTGTGTGTTTGTGGCGCGCATCCTGGGAAAACGGTAAGGCCTAGAAAGATGAAATTAGGTACACAGGTGCAGTTTTTGCTGAAAATGTGCACCTCGGGCTTCGATTTTTGATATTTTAATTAGAAAAAAAGTTATTTAATGTTTTATGTTATTTTTAGCACTTTTTAGTACTTTTGACTTCACAGATCCCGAACCAATCGCGCCAGACGGATATTTTTTGTACTATTGTGTAGGAAATTTAATTTTAAATATGATGAATAAAAAAATTTTGAAGATAGAGCAATTTTTATATTTTTTATAGATTTTTGAAAAAACCTTTATTTTACATTTTTTTCTGGGTTTAGTTTTTTTCGAAACCCATCCTGCGACAAGTATTGAACCCTCAATTCTAAAATTTTAGTCGGTAATAGTAAAAACATTCCGCCCCCTTCAGAAGAAAAAAGTTTTGAAAAATACGCAATAGTTTTTTTTTTTTACAATTTTTTTATTGGCAGAACACAACGCGAGCTGTTCGCTTGCCGGCTGATTCCGAGCTTACCTCATCACGTGATCCAACTGAAATCGTTCGCCTTCTCTTCACCTTTTTTACTTCCTTTTACAAAAAAGGAAGTATTGTATTCGCGAAAAAATTTTCACTCAAAAAATCGCCCTTAATTTCCATTTTGCTCACCCCCAAATGAATGTTGAGTTTTTTTTTCGATTCGACCACATGCGGAAAAGTGCCTAAGAATGTATAGACACGCGAAATATCCATTTTGACCATCACCGAGGTAATTACAACGACTTTTCTCGTGACGTCTGTATGTATGTGCGTATGTATCTCGCATAACTCAAAAATGGTATGTCCTAGAAAGTTGAAATTTGGTACATAGATTCGTAGTGGGGTCTAGTTGTGCACCTCCCCTTTTGGTTGCTTTCGGATGTTCCTAAGGGGGTCTTTTGCACCTTTTTGGGGGGAAATCATTGTTAATTTCGATGTAAACTCAAGTGGCGTTATAATTTGTCGGACACTTGGCGATATATCGCCAGTCTTTTGGTCGCCAAGTTTTGTCGCCAACTTGGCGACAAATTTGGCGGAGTTTTTTTTTTTTTTGGTTTCAATTTGGCCATTGTTGGTGATATTTAGAGAATAAATATTGAATCACATTAAAATAGCGAATAATGGGGAAATGACATTAAATTGGAGTAAAAGGAAGTCATGTGATGCACACATCAGCTCGTTTTTTTTTTTTTTTTTGCAAGAGCTACTTTTTGAACACTTACGGGGAATATAGTGCCTTTATTTTTGAGGGCTACTTTGATTAAATAAATAAAGCCCGCGATTTTTTTGCATGATCTTCGTTTCTGTTACGAATTGGCGGTTAGGTTAGGTAGATACAGAGATAGATAGAGGTTGAGTGGACAAAAAATGTTTTTGCTTTCGAATTAATACTTATATAAATAAAAAAAGATTGTACTGTCAGGAGGTAGACATGCGCAGATCGTATAGATTGATAGATAGACAAATATAGAGTTCGATATAGCAGATGGACAGCAAGAAAGAGGCATGCCCGTCATTTAAGGAATTTCAACGGGGTGTCAGTGCCCCCCCCCCACACACACCATGACTTTGAAAAAAAAATGCTTTCACATAAAAGTGGAAGTGCTTTTTGTTATTTTTCGACAAAATTTGCATGAAGAGTACGTCGTTCGTGTCTCCCCCTCCTTTAAAAATATTCCAAACGACGGAACTGGAGATAGATCTAGAAAATATTTTATTCAAACTACTAATGATATACATAGATATAGATTGATTGATACCGCCACGAAATTTGTTTAAGCAGCCGCCGAAGGCGGCAACATTGGTGTAAAAAGGCGAATGATAATATTGAGAAAAAAGAGAAAAACATTGATTAATACCGTTGCTAAATTGTCTAAGCAGCCGCCGAAGGCGGCAACTCTGGCGCAAAAAGGCGAATGGCGTAAAAAGGCGGACCAGCTGGTCGCCGCAGGCGGCTAACATATAATAAAACAAGATGTTTGTGTGTGTGTGTTTGTGGCGCGCATCCCGGGAAAACGGTAAGGCCTAGAAAGATGAAATTTGGTATACAGGTGCAGTTTTTGCTCAAAATGTGCACCTCGGGCTTCGATTTTTGATATATTAATTAGAAAAAAAGTTATTTAATGTTTTATGCGTTTTTTTTGCACTTTTTAGTACTTTTTACCTCACAGACCCCGAACTAATCGCACCATACAAATATTTTTAGTACTATAATGTAGGAAATTTAGTTTTAAATATGATGATTGAAAAAATTTTGAAGATATTGAAATTTTTGTATTTTTTATAAATTTTTTAAAAAACCTTTATTTTGCATTTTTTTCTGGGTTTAGTTTTTTTCGAAACTCATCCTGCAAAAAGTATTGAGCTCTCGATTCCAAAATTTTAGTTGGTAATAGTAAAAACATTCCGCCTCCTTCAGAAGAAAAAAGTTTTTAAAAATACGCAAAAGTTTTTTTTTTACAATTTTTTTAATGCAGAACGCGACGCGACCTGTAAGCATTGCCGGCTGAGTTCCGCACTTCCTCATCACGTGACCTAACTGAAATCGTTTGCTTTCTCTTCACTTTTTTTTCCCTTTAACTTTCAGATTTCATACCTTTATTTTTCCAACTTTTTTTTTCTGGACGTTTTGCTACATTTATTTTTGGTCAAATATTTGTGCGCATTTTAATTCAATAAAAGCGGTGTTTTTTTTTTTTTTTTTAATCTTTTGCAAACGCTGCTTTTTGCACACTACGGAGAACACAGGGCCTTTTTTTGCGTGCAGTTTTAAGTAAATAATTAAAGCACGCGGTTTTTTGCATGATTTTTGTAGGGATTGGTGGTTAGGTTTGGTAGATAGAGAGATGATATTAAGTGGGCAAAAAATGTTTTTTTTTACATAGAAAAGGATTGTTAATTACTATCAGAGATAGATATGCATGGATCGTATAGATAGATAGAGAGAAAGAAGGGTGGACAAATATAGAGGTGGATACAGTAGATAGACAGTAAGAAATAGAGGAACTTCAACGGGGGATCAATAGCCGTCTCCCCCACACAAACACATACCATGACTTTGAAAAAACAATGCTTTCACATAAAAGTTGAAGTGCTTTTTGTTATTTTCAGACAAAATTTGCATGAAGAGTATGCTCTTTGTGCCTCCCCCCCCCCCTTTAAAAATATTCCAAAGGACATATAACTGGAGATAGATCTAGAAAATACTTTATTCAACACAAAATTTATTTAAGCAGCCGCCGATGGTGGCAACCTTGGCTTAAAAAGGCGAATGATAATACTGATGTATAAAGAAAAAGATTGATTAATACCATCGACAAATTTTTTTAAGCAGCCGCCGAAGAAGCCAACATTGGCGTAAAAAGGCGAATGATAATATTGATATATAAAGAAAAACATTGATTAATACCGTCGCTAAATTGTCTAAGCAGCCGCCGAAGGCGGCAACACTGGCGCAAAAAGGCGAATTGCGTAAAAAGGCGGACCAGCTGGTCGCCGCAGGCGACTAGTAATAAAATAAGATGTTTGTGTGTGTGTGTGTGGCGCGCTTCCCGGGAAAACGGTAAGGCCTAGAAAGATGAAATTTGGTATACAGGTACAGTTTCTGCCGAAGATGTGCACCTCGGGCTTCGATTTTTGAATTTTGAATTAGAAAAAAAGTTATTTAATGTTTTATGCGTTTTTTTGCACTTTTTAGTGCTTTTTACCTCACAGACCCCGAACCAATTGCACCACACAAATATTTTTTGTACTGTAGTGTTGGAAATTTAATTTTAAATATGATGAATGAAAAAATTTTGAAGATTGAGCAATTTTTGTATTTTTTATGAATTTTTGAAAAAACCTTCAATTTGCATTTTTTCCTGGGTTTTATATTTTTCTAATATCATCCTGCGAGAAGTATCAAAGCCTCATTTCTAAAATTTAAGTTGGTAATAGTAAAAACATTTCGCCCTCTTCAGAAGAAAAAAGTTCTTTAAAATACGCAATAGTTTTTTTTTTTTACAATTTTTTTAATGCTGAGCACATCATGTCTTTCCACGCATCGGTCGAAAAAAGCGTTCTTCAATCTTTTATACAATGCTTTTATACCTCTGACGTCACTTCTTGGATTTCGATTCGATATTTACGACGGAATCTTAACCGCAAAGAATGTTAATCTTTTTTTTTTTACTATATAGCTTAATTCTGCATTTTATAACGTGATGGTTACGTGTTTTTCCGGCAGCGCTTGCTTTTTTTCTTTCCTTTTTTTTTGTTTTATTTAATGATTACATTTATTTCTTTTTCCACCCCCCCCCCCCCAAGATGGAAGTTTTGCTGTATCTATATTACGTTACATTTCATATTTGTGTGCATTTAATTCAATAAAAACAGCGAGATTTTTTTTTCTTTGTCACTTGCTTTACTTTGTTACTTTTGGCACACTATGGGGAATTTTGGACACAACTTTTTTTTTTTGCTCTACTTAAATAAAAAAAAAGCGTTTTTTTTTTGAGTGATCTTTGTTTTTATTAGGAGATGAGCGGGGAAGTACAGATAAAAAGAAGTTATAAACAAAAAACTGAATTTAATGACAAACGAGTATGTAAACGAAAGTGCGAACTATACATAAACATACCTCCCAACTCTCGCATTTTGCGGAAGTCTTCAGCATTTTAACTCTATCTTCCGCAAGACAGACCAAATTTTTCGTATATTTCCTCCCAGAACGAATTTTCATACTTAAAGTTTCACTTCCCTCAACTTCTTCGGTATTTTCAGTGCTTTTATGAGCCAAGAAGGTTCGTTTTCGGTGTGAAGCAATGACGTCATGGCTAGAGTGAGCCTCTCTGTCAATCTAATATATTATTAGAAGCTGGGGTATCCATGTATCTATCTATCTATGTCATCGTTACTCCTGGTGTCCTGGTGGGCGACAGAGAACTGAGCACGGAACTAGGTATCAACTCGTTGTTTCTCTGATTTAGTTCAAATGTATAGTATATTGAGCATGCAAATTGCGTTTACGTTATATTTACTGGAAGACACTAAACATATCTTGTGAGAGAATTACTTCTCTCCTCTCTTTATGCATTAAATATATTGATTTCAAAAAGATTCATCAGTTATTCTGTATGCAATAGGCATGGTAATTTGTTCTAGTCTGTAACTATGACTTTTTGTTTTTTGCGATCAATGATAGTAAATATTTTGCAGAAAATAACTACCTTAACCACATTTCTGCCATCACATGCAATGTACATCCACAATCTGAATGAATAGTTAAAGCATTTTTTAAAGACATCAAGGCCATTTTCCTCTTCTGTGATTGTTTGTCTGTTACGATGGAATTGCCCAAAAGTAAGAACTTAATAACATAAAAGAAGGAAAAATGGATTTACATTGGCAACAATCCAAGCTTTTTTCCTAACAATGAAAGCAAACACAAACCAATAGCAAAGTCATAATCTTCAAAAAAAAAAAAAAAATCTATAACAGAATTAAGAGAACATTAAATAAAACCACCCGCCGTAATGTCACTCACTAAAGAATTAACTCAATTATCCTATTCGCTCCCAGCTGCACAGCAGCTTTCAGTAAGCGAGAACTGAATATTCACAAGCTCTGGGCCCTTTTGCACCCATCTACGATCTTATGCTCATCAGAATTCTTAATCAATGGCGCAAGTAAAGAGTCCCCTAATTGAGTTAGCAGGTTAAGATGAATTTCGGCCTAACGGAGCTTAATGGAGGGTGTAAAAGCCCCAGTGGAAGCCATTTTAGCAATGGGATTTGCCTCTTCATAAAGAATTTAATGGCGCCTTTTAAGCAAACACTAAGGTTACAACACAAACACCAACCAATGTTTAGTCCTTTTAAAATAACATTTTTACCTATGAGTTAACGGCTCTTTTTTTTTTCCTTTCTTTTTTCTTTTAATGCTTACATTCTCGAAAAATATAAAGCTTTTACTAAAATTGTGAAAGATTTAAAACATTTTTAAAAACACGAAAAGTTTAACTCAGTTTTAATCGTAGATTAAGTAGATTGCATAATAAACAAAAATAAATAAATTTAAAAAAAAAAGCATATTTGAAGCAGTAAGAGGCAAAGGGATGTAAGTGTATAATTTCAAGATTTAAGTAGAGCGCGTTTAAAGTTCCGGTTCTAGGAAGCCTTTCATTGTTTTTTTTTCTTTTTTAATCATGATGCATAGCAGCACCTGCCAGGGCTATTAGTATCATATCTTGCCCCAAGACAGAGGAAGGATTCACCTACCATTTTTACTGGTCATTTAAAAATAATTATTTTGGGCACTTACATTCCTTTGTTTCTCACTGCCTCATTTGTGATTTCAGCTGGGGAAATAAAGAGCAGACGATGAATGCTTTTTTTTTTTTTTTTCATTTAAACGCCTGTTATCCTACTTTTGCCTATTACCGGAACTGTATGAACTCCGGCATTTTAAACAATGCCTGGGCATTTTATAAAATGCCTGCGTCGACATCTAATACAATTCCTATTGCGCTACAGGCTGCCATTTAATGCATTGCCTGTGAACTACGACTGTCACAACTATGAGTAGGGAGATAATGTATGTTATGCGCCAAGAGGGGCAACCGAGCAGCCGACTGCTCCTCCCAGATGCTCCTGTGACCTCTGAGTTGCTCCTGTGACTTCCGGGTTGCTCCTGTGACCACCCCCACCCCTCCCCCAGGGCTGCCACGAGGTTTTAGTTTTTGGATGGCAACAGCTGTTAGAAGGTTTTTGCGCGATTTTGGACTCAACGTCTCAATAGATAGCGCCACGAGCACTCTTAAAGTAACTCTAGCTGTTAGGAAAAAATCAAAACCATCCTAAAAGTAAAAACTTTGGTTGCTATGACAAAAAGTAGCACATTGGTTACCATAGCAACATGTGTTGCCATTCCCAAAAAACTATCCGTAATCTTTCGCGGTAAAAACGACAAAGTCCAAAAACTCGCCAAAAACCTTCTACCAGATGCTGCCATCCGAAAACTAAAACCTAGCGGCGGCCCTGGGGGAGGGGTGGGGTGGTCACAGGAGCAACCCGGAAGTCACAGGAGCAACCCGGAAGACACAGGAGCAACCCAGAGGTCACAGGAGCAGCCGGGAGGAGCAGTCGGCTGCTCCTCTTGGCGCAAATCATACATTATCTCCCTACTACTATGTAACCACCAACTACAATCAGTACGTAAAGTAAAGAAATCATGATGTTCAGGAAAAAAATTCCATAAATCGCCTTTACTAATAATAAAGCTGAAAGTCTGGATCTCTGTTTGGATGTGCAGATGTCTGTGACGTGCGTAACGCCTAGACAGTTCGGCCAATTTTTATGAAATTTGGCACAAAATTAGTTTGAAGCATAGGGGTGTGCACCTCGAAGCGATTTTTCGAAAATTCAATTTTGTTTTTATTTTAATCAATTTTAAGAAAATTTTATCGAGCAAATTATCATAACATGGACGAGTAAATTACCATAACGTGAACGAGCAAATTACCATAACGTGAACGAGTAAATTACCATAACGTGAACGAGCAAGTTACTATAACATGGGCGAGCAGATGAACATATAGCATATTGGCGAAAAATTCAACATCCATTATTTGTAAATATACAGGTGAATCAAATAACCTTTTATTTTTCTACTACGGACCATTTTATTAATCTGTCAGTCATTTTCGACTAGTTTTTTTTTTTTTTTTTTTTTTTTGTTTGTACGAACGTATGTACGTACAAACGAATGATCATGCGAAATATTTATTTTGATCCTAATGAACTATAAAAGAAAAAAAAAAAAAAACTACTATCGCATTTTACTTCTTATTTTCCCAAAAACTTAGAAAAAAATGTTTTTTCGAGCGTAACTTTTTTTAAAAATCGATTATTTCACTTCAGATCCAAACGCAATCAGTTAGCCAACCAAAGAGACTTCCAGGGGACATTATAAAGAAGAGATCCTCGTTAAGTTTTATTAACTCTATTGCAGTGCAGAAGAATGAAATAAAAATATATTCTTTCATAAAAATAAATGTTGTAATAATACCCTCCAATTAAGAATGTGGAAACGCTTTTATTTAAAGAAGTGGTTAGTCATTATTAAGGGAATATAATGCTTTTCTTCATAATGCAAAATGCATAATGGCTTGTTAAAAAATAATGAGTTTTTTATGAAGACGGAAACCTATAAAAGGAATATCATTATGGGAATAAAATGCATAAATGTAAATGTCATAATTCCGTTTAAAGTTAAAGCAAAATGCTTTTGGGATGCTATTTCAGAATAGAGTAAACTAAGAATAATATTCTGGAAGTAATAAAGAGCGTGATTAAAATTGCAGCAATTAAAATGCAAAAAAAAAAAAAAACATACTATGTATGACGTGAAACGACAGCAATGCAAAGTAGCGATCTATTTTCGATCATCATAACAATTATTTCTTACAAGAACATTAATAGTATATCTCTTTAATTTACAGAAACATAATGAATGATATTAACTAGCTGAACCATTGCATTCTGAAACGTTTCTGTGAATGTACAGTAGGGTGGCTCAAAAAAACTTTTTTTCAGCTAGGGTCTAGGACACCCCCTATTTTTTTTTAAACTTACCAATAGTACCATGCTGTAAAAGTTTTAGCTTCTTACTCAAATTTTAAGAGAGTGCTCAATGACTCCTCAATTTAACATTGGCCGTAGCATAAAAAGTCACAAATTAAAAAACATTTAATTTCCTTGCTGTTTTTTGTAAATAATTTTTTTATTGCTATATACATGCATCGTATATATTGTAATATGTAGCATTGTTTTTTTGGTTCAATGTATTTTTTGAGCCCATTCCCCATACTAATGAAGTTTGGAGGAGGGGTTTGAGCACCCTCTTTCAGTTGAAATAAGAAGCTAAAATTCTTCCACTATATTGCTATCAACAAGTCTAAATATATTGAGGAGTGTCCTGTTATCAAGGAGAAACTTTTTTTACAGGTATTTTTGAACCACCGTAACTAATACAGTCTTCAGTTTTTCAACTTTACAACTGTTTCGCCTTATCACACATCTCATTATTACTCCTTGCATTAAATCCAAAAAAAAAAAAGAACACTTAGGTTAGAATAGTTTTACTCTTAATCTTGTTTCCTGAAACAGATTAGTTTTTGAAATACAGTACAGTTTGATCAGATCAGAAATAAGAAAAACATTTTTAATCCACACAAAAAAAGAGTAGGAACCTAACGCATTCTTTTATAGTTCTTGTAATTGTGTATTCAATTAATGCATTTATTTGGAAACCTTAAGTGAAGAAAAAATAGAAACTAAATATAAAGTAAGACTTTTAATTAAATTCTCATGTTTCCAATATTAGGAAGAATTTCTCAAATATTCTTACAAATATAAAGGTGGAAAAACATATATTCTGTTGCGATGTATCACCATTTTTTAATCCAAATACAAAAAGGAAATATCGTATCCACAAAAATATTTCGTCTGAAATGTTAAAATAAACAACCATTTTACCCCCCCCCCCCCCATCTCGAATCGGTTTTTATTGCGAATGCAAAATTAAACATCTTTCACTGTTGCGATCCAATGCTTCAAATGACATTTCACTCGTTTTATTTACTTATTTTATTACTTACTAGTGGTACCCGCACGGCTTTGCCCGCAGTAGAAAATTAAAAGTTCTTTTGGTTCGCCTGTATATTTACAAATAATGTATAGTGAATTTCTCGTTAATTGGCTTGCCCATGTTACGGTTCCACGTTATGATAACTTGGTAATTTACTCGTCCATCTTATGATAATTTTGCTCGGGAAAACGTTCTTAAAATTGGAAAAAAAAAAAGTACAAAGTCGAATTTTTGAAAAATCGCTTCGAGGTGCACACTCCCATGCTATAAACTAATTCCGTGCCAAATTTCATGAAAATCGGCCGAACAGTCTAGGCGCTATGCGCGTCACAGAGATCGGGACAGAAATCCAGACAGAGACTTTCAGCTTTATTATTAGTAAAGATGTTACATTACTGCATGTAGTTACAGAGGTTTTGCAACAGCTAAAATTTGAATTTTCTGTTCTAAATGGACAACATTTTTTTTATTATAATGGTAAAAATGTATCATTTATAAGAGGGAAAGAAATTTATTTACGGTTTACATCATATTGTTTGCATAGAGATTAAGAACGTATATGCTTTACTGTACAATAAAGTTTTCAACGGGACTTATAAACAGATACTACCGGTATCGTAAAATTTAACCAAATCGTAAAACAACTTACTATTATTTAATATTTAAAACAGTTGCGAAGAAATTACTTAAAATATTGAATGGCGCTTGTGTTCCTGTTGGTATAATATAAATGCAGTTAACAAACATAACATGTAGATTTTTATTAGAAAATTCCAAGCGATGTTTTTTTTCCAAAATACTATTTTTTTTTTTCTGGAAAAATGACATTACGGTTTTAGAAATTACTCTCATTAATTATGTTTGATCAATATTACATTGATTACACTTTCACATTAAAACGTCCCTAAGCATTTCATATACAATATAGGGGAATGTGGAGCAAAGTGAAATGGTGAAATATTTACTTTGCTTTTAGCGCCATCTATCTAGTAGTATTTTAACTATGTCGTATCATATGTAGTCTATTCCAATCAGGAAAAAAAAAATAATCTCTGAAAATCAAAGAATATGATAATACAAGCAATTTTCAAAAATTGATACTCAAGTTGTAATATTTTGTTGTAAGTCGAAAATTATTTTTGATATTTTATTGAATGATAAATTTCTTATAATTAACTTTTGAAACATTACTTGAGATCCTTTAATATTCGGTGCAGTATTTATTTAGTTAATATTAATCGTATTTGTATTTTAAATATTTTGTACAATTAGACAAGTACATGTGGGGTAAAGTGAAATAGTTGTTAATTTTGTTGAATAATTCAATCGTTTATTAAATCTCTTTGATACTCTTTATTAATTATTTTAATAGCATAATTTAATTTAGTAATTCACTTATTTATTCATGCATTCGCTTTTTTTATTCGTTCACCCGTTTACTCACTCACCTTATTTGTCCTCACAGATTAATTAATTAATTAATTCAATTATTCGTTTATTTTTTTCCGTATTTTTCATTTATTTATTCAAACTTTTATTTAGATTCTTTTGATAAAAAATATTTTTATAATCGAATAGAAAATATTTCATTGCAAAAATATTTCACTTTTCACTTTGCCCCCCAAAAAAATGAAAACTTTCCACTTTTTCTTAAAGCGAAAATGTAATGTAAAATATTAAAAATTCTATTTCAATAAAAGTTTTATTATAAAATATAATTTTCAGAACTAATTTCCAATTTGTTCATTTTGAAAAAAAAAAACACTTTCATGCTATTTCACTTTGCCCCACAATCCCCTACAACTTTTTTTCCTGATATTACCCAACACTAAATTATATTATGTTTGACTATACATACAGCCTGTATTAAGAAAATTAAAGAAATCATAGATTTAAAGACATTGCATGAAACACTGAAAAAAAAAGAGGGAATTTTTTTAGCTGGGTTTTCCCCTCAGCTTAAGTGAAAAAATAGAAGAAAAAGTTCTAGTTCAAAAGAAACTGATTTACTTTTTAATGGACATTAACATTGAAAGCTAACAAAAAATTAAATTAGAAAAGTTATTTTTTTTTTTCGTCTTACAAAAATTTAATTAAAAAATGTATCTTTCAGATAATAATTTCCGTAAGCGCACGTTTGAAAAACTGATTTATTTACCCACGAACGACTGATAACTTTTAAAGAAGTTTCAAAATCGATAACTTTAACCAAAGACCTGAATACCGTCTTTCTTTCTCACAACATTGATTTATGAAAGGGAGGAAAAAAAAGTTTTTCTTTGAAAAACGTATTAAATTTTTGTTCAAAATGTCTTTAATTAATTTAAAATACCTGCTGGCTTTTTCGGCATTATTTTGTTAATATTTTCCATTATCTGAAGATTTTTAGTTTCGGTGCTTTTCGAAAAACTCAACCAGAACTTTTTTACTAATACTTGTGATTTTGAATTCTCGGATGACTTTTCATCCAAAAGCTCACACTTCTTTGCATTGAAAAAGGTGTTCCTTGTAACACCGAAACACGTGTCTGCAATCATTTGCAAGTTTTGTGCTTAATAACGTTGGATTACTGACATTTTAATTTTTCAGCACAAAGGTATTTATTCTTTAAAAAGTTTATTATATTTATAACTAGTGGTACCCGCACGGCTTTGTCCGTAATAGAAAAATTAAAAGGTCTTTTGATTCGCCTGTATATTTACAAACAATGTATGGTGAATTTTCTCGCCAATTGGCTTGTACCCATGTTGCGGTTCCACGTTATGATAATTTCGTATCTCGCCAATTGGCTTGTGCCCATGTTACGGTTCCACGTTATGATAATTTCGTAATTTAGTCGTCCGTCTTATGATAATTTTGTTCTTAAAATTGGAATAAAAAAGAACCACATTGAATTTTTGAAAAATGGCTTCGAGGTGCACCCCCCCCCCCCCATGCTACAAACTAACTTTGTGCCAAATTTTATGAAAATCGGCCGAACGGTCTAGGCGCTATGCGCGTCACAGACATCCAGACATCCTACAGACATCCAGACATAGAGACTTTCAGCTTTATTATTAGTAAAGAAGTTGAAATACTTCGCGTGGCTTGAATTTTAATCCCGAGATTTAATTTACGAGAGCACGCAAAAATCGCAAAAATTAAAGTCTCACGAAAATAAGCGCTTTTGCAGTGGTTTGGAAACTAAATATTCACGAATTTATGATATATCTTGCTGATGTGCGATCAATTATTCACAAGCTATAGCACAATCACGATTGATGTAGTTCATGAAAAAGTGAAGTTCATGCTTCATCTATTGTCCGCGGTTCTGAAAAAAAAAAAAAAAAAAAAAAAAAAAAAAAAAAACATGTTCAATTAATAGTTATCCAACAAGACCAAGATTAAGCACGAAATCAAAGAACATTCCGTTTAAGATAAATAAATACCTTTATGCTGAACAGTAAAGTAACGTAAAGTAACAACGTCTAAAAAGCACCAATTCGCAGATCACTGCAGAGACATGTTTCGACGTTTCGGGGAACGCCTTTTTCAATGCAAAATTCATCCATAAGCTCACTACGTTTTGCACTGAAAAAGGCGTTCCCTGAAACGCCGAAACACGTGTCTGCAGTAATCTGCGAATTTGTGCTTTTTAGACGTTGTTACTTTACGTTAATTTAGCATTCCGTTTGTTTGATTGAAGAAGAATCATGCTGGAGCTATTTGTTCCTGACTCATATACATAACTGCTCCATTTTCAATGATAATTTGTGTAATGATAAATAGCATACGGTTACTTAATGTTTTGTTAAATTTTGAACACACTTATTGCTCAAAAGTTGTCGCATAGTGAATTATCATTCCTTACGAATCAGTTTTCTATCATTATTTATTTTCGTTAAGCAGTGATATTCGTGTTAGCATATAGAGATTCAAAATCAAGAACTAAGACGAAAGAAAAAAAATTGCTCTCTAAGCTTTTGTTTTCTAACCCTAGTTAAACACGGGGAAAACTAAATAGAATACCTAATAAAAAATTCAATATTAAGAGTACCTTCGACTACACTTAACCCGATTAAGAATAAAAGATTCATACCAGGCTATTCGAAGATTTTCGAAAAATGCTAGAAAATTGATATTTACATTAAAGCACTTAGAAAACTAAAAGGTCCCTAATGACTTCAAAGCGCTCCCTGTATTTCTAAACGAATAAAAAGCTTTCACATCTAAATAAATAGCAAAAAAAAAAAAGCCCAGATAATCGCATTTCATGAAAGTTCATTAAAACGTGGAGCAAACTTCAGCAAAGCTGAATGCATATACCTAACTGATCTAAATTCTTAATCAGGAGCAAGAAATAGGACCTCTTAAGAGAGTTAACATAAGAGAATTTTTTTCCCAACTTCGAGGTTTAATGGAAACTTTTGAGTGAAGTCAACTCTTTTTATGGCGTTCGAATTTACCACATAAATATTTTTAATTTTATTTCAGCATTAGCTTCCATTTTATGGATAAAGTTTTGAATATGTGCAAAAGTTCTAGATAAAACTTGGATATCAAGTTTTTAAATGTGGTTTGAGAAAAAATGTAGATTATTTAAACACCAAGGGGTTTTATCTCTTCTTTTCAAAGTCATCCCTCCAATCAACGGATCAAGTGGAAATCATGAGCCTAAAAGTATTTAATGAATTGAAAAAAAAAAAAAAATACGTATCAACAAAAATAGATACTATTGTAAAACAGTGCAGCAGCAAGTTACTATTAGAAACCGGAACTATTTTTTAGTGTTTAAAATAAAGGAGAAAATATTATCAAATCAACCGTCAAAATAGTGTTTCAATTGGACCTATAACGTCTTCAATTAGCATTCATGTAAAACGTTTAATTTTAAATATTAATAATTTAAAAAGAAAAGAAATTGGTTCATTGGTCTTTAAAAAAGTAAAATTTAGTGAAATGGAATTTTTTAGTAGCGTGAAGCACTGCTTAATACGTTTCTCTTTTAAACGTTTTTGTCACTTGAACGTTTGGTTCCTGCAGAACCCAGTAGGGAAGACTGGGGATACTTGATCCCCACTTTAGCTTTCAATTTTTTTTCTCTGCTGAAAATTATCA
The DNA here is from genome assembly GCF_026930045.1 of Uloborus diversus. Lineage (NCBI taxonomy): Eukaryota > Metazoa > Arthropoda > Arachnida > Araneae > Uloboridae > Uloborus > Uloborus diversus. Next base: position 90,615,398 of record NC_072732.1, on the reverse strand, counting down.
GTTTTTTTTTTTTTTTTTTTTATGTACGTGAACAAAGGTATTTTTTCCTCTAACTGACAGTATTTTTTTAGTTGAAATTAAACAGCTAATTTTGGTAAAAACATTTTTTTAATAATTTCATAAAAGGATCATGTACCCCCACATCAAGGGATACATGATCCCTTCACGGGGGATACTTGATCCCACTGAGAAAATACATAGCCTTTTCATCAGACCAGTAATTTATGTATGGATTTTAGTTCCCTATATAATGTTTCTAAAAAATAAAAAAATACGATTTCTAATTTTTTTTTGTTAGATTATGGACAATTCCACAGAAAAGGGGAAAAGGTGGCAGAATTTTAAAATAATCTTTTTCTCACAATTTTGGTATCAATGGAAAGGTAATTATCTGAAGTGTATGGAAATAACAAAAATATGCAATGAAAGCAAAATTAATTAGAGTTCTGAGACTTCAAATCAGGTTGTTATGACCATGTTCTTACGAGTAACTTTTTTTATACGACTTAAGAATGGCTATTTGATACTTACATTGCCGCAATTTTCAAATATTCTCTCTAAAATATGCTTCTCAGAACTCTCTAGAAGAGTTATATACAAAAAAATTGCACTTTAACTGCAAAACTTAATTTTTAGGGATTTTTTTCATATAAGGCATTTTTGTAATTCTACGTCCGACACCAAATTGGTTGAAAGTTTATATTATGTAAAACTGAGTGAAGATTTTTAGAAATTTCTCAGAAAGTTTTTGTCTGCAAATAAGCATTTTAAATGCAATTAAAAATAATCATTTAAATTAAATTTCAAAAAACTAGTTATGCTTAAATAAATGGTCAGAAAAATTTCTACGTCCGACACCAATATTTTCCTAACTGAAACTTGGTTTATAAGTATACGAAAATTCCTGGTTAAATTAAATAATTCACACATGCTATTAATGCCTGATTATATATTTATATTTATATTTTACATAACATAAATTTAAAGAACATATACACAATATTTTGACTGGAGAAAATATCTGAAGGTAAGAAATGAGTCTCATATGTTTATCAATAGCGATTAAAGTAGTTATGTATAAAATTATGAATATTTAAGAAGCATTAGGGTTCTCAGTTCAAAAATAACACTCCTCCCTTCCCCAGTTTTCACTTAAAAACTCTCAGGTATTTTTGGTAAACTCACAACAACCCCTGTTTGTGCCTAGAAATGCTCAGTTTCGTTTTCAACAATTTGTAACCAACATTCAAATTTCTTATTATTTGTCAATAAGTTAGATTTTTCTTCATTAAAATTCTACAAATCAATCTTCATTTCTTTTCACCCTAGAGATTGAGTTTTTTGTTGTTCACATAGAGATTGTATTTAAAAAAAAAAAAAAAAAAAAAAAAAAAACCCTGACAAAATGCGTCTAATCTCTCTTGTTCTCGTTATAGTATTTTCCTTATTTTATGAGTGAAGACTTGAAATACAAATTTCCTGGAATGGTATGCAGATATTGATACATTAAGGGGCTCCATCTCCCCAAAAGCAATGAGATCCCCCTGCCCCCCCCCCCAAATCCCCCAAGAACACCCAGAAGAATAATATTTTGTCAGAAAAATAAAGAAATGTCTTGAAAAACATTCCTTGTAAACAAGTTCTATGACATAACTTGGATCATGACCCCCCCCCCCCTTCCTACATTCTTTTTGCATAAAATTTTTAGTTTCAAATTATTTCAATTTTCACAAAATTATTTGATTTTTCACAAAAAATGGAGTCCTGGTGGGAGTTGGTTCTGCTGAAAGGTATTGGCACGAGGAAAACGAATTTGGATGTTGCTATCCCCTAAAATGCTGATGGGGGGCAGGGGGGGTATGACTGAAAACATAACACACTTACATATTCAAAATTTCTCGGTTTACAACAAGTTTTCAAAGTTTAATATGCTTAAATCCACTAATAACAACATTAAATGCAAAAAACTCTGAATTAAATTGCTGACACGTGTTTCGAAGCTATTAAGAGCTCCTTTTTCATTGTAAAAGATGTGAGTTTATGAATGAAAATTCATCCGACTAAAGACGATCTTTCCATTGATAATGGGTTCCTGGTAACAAAGTTTATCATTTCAGCAAAAAATATTAGGAGGAAGGGGGGGGGGGTCCCCCCCCCCGTTGATTAAAAAAATGCAAAATTGTATTTGTGTACTTTATTATTCTTTGTATATATTTCCTCTTCCGAAATAAATTTGTACCCTTTACCCAGGCCTATCATTTTGGGGGGGGCAGTGTTAAGCCCCCCCCCCCAAATGACGGCTTTGACGGCCCCAGCTCTGAAAGAATAATGTTTTTTCGTTTGAGTTTTTCTCCTTTTTTTTAAAGTAAATTTTAACTAAGTGGTGGGAGCGCTTGGATGAAATTTCCAACACCATGGTGGTCGTACATTAAAGAAACAAACATATGTCGAAGGAGGTCTTTTTTCTCCTTTCTCCTTTGTACTCATAGAAGCGGAGGACAAAGGCATTGTTACGAGAGCTTAACATGAGTTCCTTGCCGCCGCCTTTAATTTTGCTTATCTCTTCCTTCCCTTTGTATTGCGGCCTAGTGTATCTTCAATTCTTGGTTGGCGGTCAGTTTTTCCAAAAGCAACAATGTCAAAATCTGATCCAGTTCTCACGGAATCGGCATGTCCAGTTTTACAACCTATATGTCTCTAGTTATTCTACAAAGAAACTTGATGGGTCTCATTTTCCTAATCAGATCGTGATAGTATTGGTTTTTTACAATATCTCTTTTCTCTATGAAGCACACCGTATCTTTTTATTCTTCTGAAAGAAAATTCTCACGAACAAGTTTCAGAGAGGGAAGAGCAGATCTCTTTAAATGGTCAAAACAGAAATTTATTGCTGTCACCAGTATTATCTATTTTATTGGACACTTTAATTGGCCACTTTTTCTCTGGAGTCACATGAAATGGAAATTCGTCAACAAGGGAACGTTGTACCATTTATTTTTAAGAAAGAGAGGAGAAGGGATTCTTATTTTAGTCTAGCTCATTTAAAATAAAAATATTGTATGCAGAAGTTTGACGCACGTCGTTTATTAGTTTAGTAAGCAATTAGTCACTTTCAGATGGATCTCACTGAACCAAATACAAAGCTAAAAATAGGAATTAATTATACATTATGTATTATATGTCAAGAGAAATCCACCGAAGGACTAATCATTAACCCTACCACACATGAAAAGGTTTTAAAGAGTGTGCTAGAAAATGCTAAATATGAAAACGTCAAGTATGTTTCATCTAATATCCGTTTGCGTGGAATGACTGCAAAAATACTGGCTGACAACAAGGCATCATGGCATCGAAGTTGTTACCAAGATGTCACTCATAAGGGACATTTTGAACGCATAAAAAAGCGATATGAAAGTCAAGCTCAGCATACATCACCTGTTACAAATAGTAGCACATCGAGACTGACACGTTCACATTGCATTCCATTCAATAAAGAGAAATGCTTTTTCTGTGACAAAGGTCAGACACGTGCAAAGTCCCTCAGAAAACTGTCGGTTGATCATGCTCAAAAAAGTCTGAGTGATGCTATTGCTAAAAGTGGAAATGAAGCCCTCCAGATAAAACTTAATACAGCAATAAACCCTGAAGATGGTCACGCTATCGACATTCGATACCATTTACAATGTTTTGCGAAGAATGTGACAAATGTACTACGATGTCCTAATGCCAGTGCACCCAACACTTCTAGAGCCCCTGAGAGTGCGTCAGAGATTGAATTTACTTATATGATTCAAGAATGTTTAAAAACAGGTACATTGAGTATGGCTGATGTACAAACCACGTATGAAAACATTCGTGCTATGAATAACGTCCCTTATCCATCCATTACAAGGAAAGAAACAAAAGAATTGCTACAGAAATCTGTTGCAAATATTGAATTTCACCGTCCGCAGAAAAGAAATCAAGCAGAAATTGTTAGTATGAAGCATGCACGAGACAATAACATGATATCCCAGAATGATGATGAAGATTTAAACATGACCATGAGGAGTTTGTATGATGCTGCTAATTATCTCCGTAAATCTATTATGAATACTAAGAACTGGGAGTTTTCAGGTTCATTAGATGTAAACGAAGACCATGTGCCGCGAGAAGTGTATTCGTTCTTCAGATGGCTTATTTGTGGTACTGTTGAGCACATGTCATCAGAACGCAAGCAATCACAAGTTAACAAGGCTGTTATGAGCATATCCCAAACTGCAATAGCCATGACATATAATGAGAGACAAGTGAAACGCACTGCTTCAAATATTCAATCTAGACGTATAATGCCTCAGCAAGTAGCTATAGGGTTATCAGTACATCAAGTTGTGAGAAACAAAAAGGTTATTGAGCTTTTGCATGGATACGGTCTCTCAATTGGGTATGATCGTCTTCGAAGATGTGAAACTCAAATAGCTGAGACGATATTAAATGATATAAAAGCTAACCAAGGGGTCTATGTGCCATCAGATATAGTGAAGGACAGATATATTTTTTTCGCAGTGGACAACGTAGATTTCATGGAGTATACGCCAGATGGGAAAAATACAACGCATGCAACAGCCCTTGCAATTTATCAACAAAGAGAACCAGATGACATTTCACCGGCTATAAACTTGACCATATCATCAAACAATAGAGCCCTTACTGAAATTCCAGACTGTTTGACATCATTGAAAGAATGCAGCATGCCAACAAAACCAGCCCCAAATTCGGAGTTAGCAGCATCTAAATTCGGTTTCCTCGTGCCAATACGTTTCAGGAGAACTAACTCGCATAATTATATCATAAAATTTGAATGGGAAACAGCTTGCCCCCCAAATGCAGTTATAATCCCTTCCCCCCTCCGCCCCCCTGCAGCATTTACGGGGGTAGCATCATCCAAATTCGGTTTCCTCGTGTCAATACCTTTCAGAAAAACTAACTCCCATAATTGTATCACAAAAATTGAACGGGAAACAGCTTGCCCCCCCAAATGTAGTTATAGCCGCCCCCCTGCCCCCCTGAACCATTTTCGGGGTTGGCATTATCGAAATTTGGTTTTCTCGTACCAATACCTTTCAGAAAAGCTAAGTCACACAATTGTATCACAAAAATTGAACGGGAAATCACTTGCCCCCCACGGCAGTTATAGCTGCCCCCCAGCCCCCCTGCACCATTTTGGGGGGTGGCAACATCTGAATTCGTTTTCCTCATGCAAATACCTTTCAGAAAAACTAACTCCCATAATTGTATCACAAAAATTAAACGAAAAATTACATGCCCCCAACGCAGTTATAACCGCCCCCCCTGCCCCCCAGCACCAATTTCGGAGTTAGCAGCATCTAAATTCGGTTTCCTCGTGCCAATACGTTTCAGGAGAACTAACTCGCATAATTATATCATAAAATTTGAACGGGAAACAGCTTGCCCCCCAAATGCAGTTATAATCCCTTCCCCCCTCCGCCCCCCTGCAGCATTTACGGGGGTAGCATCATCCAAATTCGGTTTCCTCGTGTCAATACCTTTCAGAAAAACTAACTCCCATAATTGTATCACAAAAATTGAACGGGAAACAGCTTGCCCCCCCAAATGTAGTTATAGCCGCCCCCCTGCCCCCTGAACCATTTTCGGGGTTGGCATTATTGAAATTTGGTTTTCTCGTACCAATACCTTTCAGAAAAGCTAAGTCACACAATTGTATCACAAAAATTGAACGGGAAATCACTTGCCCCCCACGGCAGTTATAGCTGCCCCCAGCCCCCCTGCACCATTTTGGGGGGTGGCAACATCTGAATTCGTTTTCCTCATGCAAATACCTTTCAGAAAAACTAACTGCTATAATTGTATCACAAAAATCGCACGGGAAACCATTTGCTCCCGGACTATTATGCATATTTTCCCCTTTTTTATGCTTTAAAATACTATAATATATAATTCCATACACAAATTAAGAGTTAAACAGCTTTTTAAGATGTTTATTTCATGTCGGATGTTGTCTGCTTTGCACATTCTACGTCCGACACCAACTATTCTACGTCCGACACCAAGGGGGGAAAAAAATTGTGCTATTTATCCGTGAATTAATTTGGTGAAAAAAGAAAAATTATTCATATTTCAGCTTTACTTTTCAACATTCAAGTAGTCAAAAAATCTGAAAACAGTTCATTGAGCTGAAACTTGGGTTTTTTCAACGTACGTCAATTTTCAGTTCCCCTTTCATCTACGTCCGACACCATGAGGTTTTTTATTTTTAATATTTATAGTTTGAATTTTTTTTCAAAAATTCTATAAGTTTTTATATTGTTCCTACATATATAAGTATTGAGAAAAAAAATTGGCTCAGTTCATCCATTTTAACTCTGAAAAATATGAACCTTTATTGGTAAATTTCGTGCAAATTCTACGTCCGACACCGTGGAATTGCCTTTATAATAATGTGACCACAAAATAACATTGTTTTAAATTTTACTAGAACCATTTGTAAAAATAATGTACACAACTTCAATGAAATTATGATGCTTTTGATCAGTTACTTATTCTCCAATACAGTTGTGAACAATGTATTAAATAAATAAAACTAACAATTTTTTTAAGTAGCGTAATGAAGCTAAAATTACAACAAATAAAAACACTAAAATGAAAAGCACAAAAATCAACTTATTTGCTTCTTGTATTGCAATAATAAAGTTAAGTGTTTTATCAATTGAATTAGTTTTTAAAAAGAGGGAAGAAAACTGTATGTATCAGAGTACTTATAAAACAAAAAAAGAAAGCCTAGCATATGTTTTCAAAACCTGAAAAGTCAAATGCAAACAATTCGTTTGTTGTAGTACTTGCTCCGCTCAACCCAACTGGATGAATGCAGCTTAACACATTTTGTCAATTTTTCTGGAAAAATAGACTGATTAAGCATAATACCTTTTTCGCTTTAGAAAACTTATTTCAAACTCTAGAAATCCAACTTTGTTTTCTATGCGCTAATGGGTCGACATAATGGGCGACCCACTTTTTTGTTGTAAATCTAACTATAGCAAAACATTTTTTTTTCATTCAAAAAAAAAAAGATTTGACGTCTATTTCAACTTATTCAAGCTCATTTGGCTGATCAGAACATAATCCATTAGTAGAGTTAGTTTATGTTTATATGCTTGAGGTATTATGTGGGGTACAAGTGCAAACTGATATTTTATAGTTTAGTGTATTTACTGCAGTGATTGTTTAAATCTATCACTCATACAATGATAAATTTTATTATGTTAACATGGGCTTGAATGCTTAAAGTTCATGTCAACCAAGTAAACAACAGTTATATTGTTTTCATTGTGTTTAGATTGCCATAGGAATAGTTGCTCCATGGGATCATGTATCCCTTTAAACAAAGGGATCAAGTATCCCTAATATGCGATTTTTACAAACAGATTTTTTCTATTATTAACACTCCGTCGGGCGCAACTGATCTATTAGGCACACCTCGAATTCTTTAGTTAGCCACGCGCCCTCAATAGCTTATGGAAAAATGTATATTCATTTTCTCAAATAAACTTGTTACATTCGAAAATCATGAAAAACTTTTATTTCTCTTCTTTGGTGTTTGTAGTCGACATTTTTTTCGTAAGAAAATGTGAACATGCGTAGAAAAGATCAGTAGGTCAAAGTGTGCTTCCCAGGCTCAATGCGCCCGATCATGTTCTACAACATATTGCGCCCGACGGAGTGTTAACAATCAGTGGCAATTCACTAAAAATATGTCTCAATTATTAAAGACTGTCTATACTTTAACATGACATTTCGGTATTTTTCTAAGTAGTATATAACGGATAATATAAACGTCAGAATACTTTCCTAGAAAAAAGTTTCCCTTGACATATTCAGACAATCAATTCTTGAGCTAAAACAAAATGACTGAAAAAAAAAAAATGTTTCCAGTTTTTATGTACCAGTATAACTTTAATATAATTGTCAGGTTTCAAATCTCTACTTGATGACTTTGGTACATTGTTTTGCTGTGGGATCATGTATCCCCAGTCTCCCCTACGTATCGTCACCTCAAAGCATCAGTAGGATATCTTACTGTTGCTCTGAGGTGACGATATTAACGCGCACCAATCAAAAGTTTTTTCATTTATACGTTTTTTTCATATAGTCCCTTCAAAAACGTATAAGCGATGCTTCATTGATTATTTCCTCGCGTCATCGCTTTCAGGTAGACGACGAAAACATCGATAGATAACATCGAGATATAAGTAATTGAGCTGAGAGCGATAAAAAAAAATCTTAAACATTAAGGAATTATATTTTCCATTATTATTTTTTTTTCCAGATTATTTTCCTTACTCCAATTTTGATGAATATAAAATGAGCAACTAATGCTAAAAAGCACATATTTCAATATTCATACAGAGAAAATTAATATTTATTTGCCCTTGCAAGGAAGACGAAATGTGATGTGTGGAAACTGATTCACTTACAGAGTGATATATGCATGTACCCCATTTCGCCAAAAGCTTTCATAATTGTACATTTTAATAAGAGTAACAAAGTATTACTTATGTAAAACAATCGCAAATCACCTGAGCTTTTCTCGAACACAAGCGCTCTAATGGACTATTTTGGTAGCGCGAATTCAGGTAACTGCAAGTATAATTAATGGAAGAAAATGTAACACACAACTTGAAAATATTTACTCAGCATAAAATGAGTTCAGATTACAACAGATTCAAATGTTACAGCCGGTTCGTGGAAGAAAATATTTTTGCAATTCTTTACATCACGCGGGTCGTTCTCGCACGTAAGTAAAACTATTTGGAAATAAATGCATAACCAAGTAATTTCCGGCAGCAAATGCAAATTATTTCTAATGCAAACCCACAGGTGACTTTACAAGCTACAAATTAGCTTTTGTTTCATTCTGAATTTGTAATCACTTAATCAACTACGCATATACAAAGCATAAGCTCAGTTTAATGCACACGACGCAATTTTCACCATGTCCCCCCCCCCAAAAAAAAAGGAGGATCAAATATGCGACACGACACTGACCAAAAAGATTGCTCATTGCAGGCGCTTTAAAACAGTAACCCCCCCCCCCCCCAAAAAAAAAAAATCGGGTAACTGAGGATAGAATTTCAGTCCAACACCTCACCGCGGATAGTTGACTGGGAGTATTGTAGGTATTGTTTAACTACAGTTAGTAATGTGAACGGCTGCCCTAGAAAACCCTACTCCCGGTGCTATCTCGGGTCATTGTATTTCCTTTATAAATGTCCCCACTCCTCATCAAGAGGAAAACGTGGCAGCTGAAAGTAGTAGATGAACTATAGGTAGTTATGCAAACTAGTGTAATCGGAAATCCCTACTCTCAGGTTTAAGCCGGTTCGTTGTATTTCCTTCGTAAACGCGCCAATACACATAACTACATAGAAAATCTGTGATGGAAGATGTGTCTTCCATCTAGAACTCATAAAAAATGAGCTAAGAGGAGAAAAAGCACTAGGAGCTGAAGTTGATCTTATAGCTCAGCAAACAAGTGTATGCAACAGGGGAAAAAAATAATAAAAAGAGACAATTTCATGCATAATTTCATAATTAAAGCGCTACAATTTAAACTTCCGTGCAATGAATTAGTTCTAACCTTATGAAATTTTAAATGTACGTTTAAATGAAATCACAATTTTATCAAAAAAAAAAAAAAAAAACGAAATCCTCCCGTTTCAAATCTAGTACAACCAGAAGAAATGCAAAGCAATGTATTGAACTATCAGTTACGTGTCACTTTAGTAAATTGGAGCTGAGATTCAGATCTAAATAATTTTTCAAGTAATTGGATACGCTTTCCGTCGTCCATGCGTTATCACGATTTTTATTAAACTGTTTTAAACAACTAGAATAAAATTTAAACATTTTACTGCACAAAGTTTGCAGATTATTGCAGACACGTTATTCGGTGTTACAAGGAACGCCCTTTTCAATGCAAAAGAAGTGAGCTAGTGAATGAAAAGACATCCGACAAGAGCTCTCATTCGTCGGATATATAATATTCCAATTTCATGCGGCTTCTGGCCAGCGAGATTCATTTTAATATGAGGAGGGAAAATTTTAAAAATAGTTTGCATTACCAGGGTTGCCAGATGTCCCGGATTTCAAGGGACAGTCCCGTATTTTGAAAATTTGTCCCGCGTCCCGGTAAACTTCCATATGGGACGGCTTAGGTTCCGTATCCTAGCTAATAAGAATATTTTACAAAATGATACATTGTTTTAATGGAAAAAAAATAAGCAAAATAGAAAATGTGAAACAGGGAGAAATAAGAAAATCATGCGGCAGCAAATAAACGCAAAAATTGTTTCCGTTTCGAATTGTTTTTTACTTCCTTTAACAAAAAAGGAAGTAATGTATTCGCGAAAAAATTTTCACTCAAAAATCGATCTTAATTTCCATTTTGCTCACCCCCGAATGAATGTTGAGGTTTTTATTTTTATTTATTTTTTATTTTTTTATTTTTTATGACTCGACCACACGTGGATAAGTGCCTAAGAACGTATAAACACTCGAAATACCCATTTCGACTATTCCCGAGTTAGTTACAACGCGTTTTCTCATGACGTCTGTATATACGTATGCATGTATGTGCGTATGTACGTCGCATAACTCAAGAACGGTATGTCCTAGAAAGTTGAAATTTAGTACTTAGACTCCTAGTGGGGTCTAGTTGTGCACCACCCCTTTTGGCTGCATTCGGGTGTTTCTAAGAGGGTCTTTTGCCCCTTTTTGGGGGGAAATCATTGTTAATTTCGATGTAAACTCAAGTGGTGTCACAATTTGGCGATATATCGCCAGTCTTTTGCGACAAATTTGGCGATTTTTTTTTTAAATAAGGTTTCAATTTGGCCACTGTTGGTGATATTTAGAGAGTAAATTATTGAATCACATTAAAATTACCAATAATGGGAAAATGACATTAAATTGGAGTAAAAGGAAGTCATGTGAGGCACACATCAGCTCGTTATGTTTCTGTTTTGGCGGCAGACCCTGAGGAGCCGATTGGTTTTTTTCCTCTTTGCCTTTGCAGAGGACCCGAAATTTATAGACCCGGGCCTGCAGCTAATTCATTTGTTGAACAAGTATTTTTACATAAGAATTTGAAGTGGACTGACGTAGGAAATAAGTGTTATGTTCAGTTAATTAAAGCAGAACAGGCGTGCGGTGCCGCGAAGTGTCCGGTGTCAATATTTATACATAACAGTAACAGAGGGTGCCGTGAGAAATTTCTATTTCTTCAAAAGTTGTCGCGAATCGAAAACGTTTGGGAAACCCTGTTACAGTCCATGAATTTTGCAAGAAAAAGAGCAAAAAGAAAAAAAAAACAGGAAAGTCAACTGTCATGTAACTTAGCGGGGGGGGGGGGGGGACACACACGCATTAAGAGCAACTTTAGCATTAAAGAATACCTCATATTTTTCTCTTAAAAAGTTTTTATGTAAATCTGGTAAATATAAAAAAAAAAAAAAAAAAAAACCTAAGCATCTTGTTAACAACCTGCTTTTAACATTTGACGCATCACAAACGGAAAAGATAAAATACGAAACTTCCTGGATTACAGCATTCACTATTCACACAATCGATACATCACTCATAAATATTATGATTTCTCTCCATTCAAAAACGTTTCGATAATTCAACAACTTTCGTGAGTGCGAATTTCCAATTTCAATTCACGAACTGAACACGAAAGTAGAATTAATATATCTCTTCACTCCCGAATTCTCGATTCAAGTCAACATCCTCGTCTCCATTTCAGAAAGTTCGAAAGATGTTCCAATGCCCGCGACAAATATAGGACCTCAAGCTGAATTCTCCAACCTATACCGCCCAAGGAACATTCATTTTGAGCTGCATCCAGGAGAGTTTTCAAAAGGCAGTACAGGAGTTTTCACTTGGTGAATTTAAAGTAATCCAATAAAGTCGCGTCATTCAAAACAAGTTTCTCTTGCACTTTTCAGAAAACTTTGATGTAAGGAAAATTCAAACGCAGAATGCAAATTAAGACAGACGTAGATTATTGAGACAAAACTAAGTGGAAAACATTATGGGGGGGGGGGGGGGAATGGTAACTTTACATTCACTTTTAAGTCCGGGGAGAAAAAATACTCTGCGTTAACATGAAAAATTTTAGGAGCACTTTCATAACTGAATTTATATCATTTATGACATTACTGAATCTTTCAAAATAATTATCCTTGTCAGAACTGTCAAAAATAGTTAATGGATTTCTAGTGCGAAAGTAATAAAATGTAGTTTAATATTTTTGTTTTCGTATATTTATAAATATGACGGTTCAGTGTAATGTTTCGAATACATGCGAATAGTAGTTTAGTGTGTTTCGTTTTAGAGCTTTGTAAGTTAACCATGATCTCTGGTTCGGTATATTTTTAGGGTTTTCGATGTTCTCTTTATGTATTAAGTTACCTAGATAAGAAAGAAATTATAAATAGGTAATGCAACCATTAGCAAATTTTTCTTAATTCTTGTAATCATTTCAATTTTAATTAATTATTTAGTCATTTTCAAAAGTCAAGAGTGTTTAAAAAATATCCCAAAACAATATAGTAGCGTTCATAGAAAATACTGAAAACTTCTTATCAGTACATTACTTATTTACTTTAGAACTTTATAATTTTTTGCAACAAACTAAATGCTTCTTATTGTACTAGTGTATTTGAGCAATGTCCTACATTTGGACATTGAAGATAACAAATGCATTCATTGTCTACGATTATACCCTACGTCAGACGCTGCCCATCCCAAATTCCATCTTAAACTAGCATTGAGTATTGAGCCGGTTATTTCTTAAACACTTTTTTTATTATTTTTTTTTTAAAGGAACCAAGTGAAATTGATCATATAAAAAGGAATTCACTCTAGGCTCATGCATGCTTAGAAACTAAAGGTGAACAGCTGTAAGAAAACAACAAAAACTTTGAGGTTGAATACATGACGACATGAAAAAATGAGGATAATTAGTACATAACAAAAATCCAATTTCTGATGCAAAAGAAGAACTGTATGACGCTTTTAAGGTAAGAAAGGATTCAAAGTTCTTTTCTAAGAAGAAAACTTTAGCAATAATCAGTAAATATTTAACTTTCTATTCATATTCCATAAGAAGAAAATAAAAACAACTATGTATAGTTTTGTTTCCGCCAGAAAAAAAAACATTGCTAGCTTTTTGACAACTTTTAGAAGTGACAACATATATAACGACATTAATAATCAAATATTTATTGGCGAATTTTTAAAACATACACAGTTTTTATTAGAAATTCCAAATTAAAAATTCATGCAGTCGTATTGCTTACTAAAATTTATATAGAAAAGTCCAACCAAAATATATGTACAAGATAAAATTTCACCCCTTCTAAAATGAATAAGCTTATAATCGAATTATCATAAACCCGATGCTAAGTGGGGATTAAACACTTACAATATTTTAAAACAATCAAAAAATACTTAAAAAGAATTCAATATTCATCAAGGAGAACGAAAATACTTCAGTCGGGACTGTAGAGAATATCATGCGAAGGATTTTCCAAACATGCGACGCCATTCCCAAGAGTAGAAATATTAATAATGATACAGAAGTAAGGCTTTATCCCATTCAGAATTCTTACCTAAGGGAAATTAATAGGATAATTTTCTCCAATCAATGAGCCATTTTGAACCTAGTGCAATCCCCATCTGATCTAAATATCTAATCGATAGTGTAAGCAAAGAGTTCTCTAATAGAGTTAGGGAGTTTACAGCGAAGATAGCTGCCGCAAAGCATAATGAACGCCACGAAATTCACTTCAGCTTCAAATTTATAAGTCATGTATGATTAGCTTACTACAACTTTTTAAGTTGAACATCATGTGCTAACGATTATGCAAAAAATTTGGGAAGACATCAAAATATCATATTTTCCTATTCATTTTCAGAATAAAACATAAATGTGGCACGGATTTTTTTTATTTTAATAACAATTAGTGAATGCTCAAACATTTTCTAAACAAAAAATAGTCTTAGAAAACTGGATGCGATCTGTTGCCCTAAAATACTTTTTGATTGTTAATCTATTGTATATAAATTCTAAAGCATTTTTATTCCAATATGGTAGATGATAGATCACCACTTATGTTTAATAGATCGTAAGAACTTCTATGTTGTTTTTACATTACTCACCAACAATGCTTTGCAATTGAATCCAAAAATACAATTTCATTTTGTTACTTTCTAAAGCAACTCAGTTGAGTTTTTTGAGCTTGATTTTTATTGATGATAGTATAATTCTAGTCTATGCAATAGTAGTCAAAGTTTTATGATGAAAATGATGTATAGTTTACACTCACATTTCATTCTCAGTTTCCTATGAAACTAATGAAAAACATGTTTTATTTGATACTTTTCCAGATCATCTCACATCTCTTTGAATGAATTTTGCTCAATTTTATTAATGATCACAAAATAACCTCCTCAATATTTTCGCATAAACCAATACTATTCATAATTTTTGAATTCTACACGTAAATATTTAAGCATGAATAGATTTGAAATGCAATTGATTAGGATGTGCAAAGTCAAAATTAAACTTCTATCTATCTGGAGGGAAACCTAATAAGAGGGAAATAACTAAAGTTCAAACTTTTTTTTTTCTTGAATGTTATAATGCACAACTCAAAGGAAGAAGGAATTTTTCGATTTAATTCTAGGACTCGACCGATGCATCGACCTGGCCGATGGTTCAACAATGTAGCCATCGGCATCGGCGACCGATGCTAACTTGCAGGAAACATCGGCCCATCGGCCTTAAAAAACATAGAAAAGCCGATGGAATTGGCCGATGTTTTCGGAAAAAAAAGACCTTTGCTGTTTTACTTTTTAATACGAAGTGAAGGGAATTATTGTTTTCACATAAAATTGTTTACTTAAATTTCAATATGAATTTCTATTTTAGTCACCCTGAAAGAGTTTTTAATACTTCATTCAGGTATCAAACAAGTTAATTATGGCGTCGTTTTTTGCGGCTGGATGTACGTATACGTATTTCTCAAAAGTCTTAACTCAAAGATGGTAAGCTGTGAAGGTTAAATTTTCGCTTGTGGAGTGTGCGTACGTTCCAGTTGTGCACTTCCCTTTTTCTTTTCCGATCGGATGTTCTAAAAAGCCTATTTACTCATTTTTTGTGTTTATTAATTAGTTATTTCAATGCAAAACTAATATAGCGTCTCAGACTGACAATCATTTGGTAGTATATTGCCGAATTGGAGACCAACTTAGAAAAAATATGAGATGGCGAAACCAGTTTTTGTGTCATTTTGTTAGATTCCCGTTGAACCGACGGTAATTTTTATTTTTTCGATATTTGTAGTACGAATCACAGTAATGCAGTCTTTTCTGTATCGCTTCGGCAGCGTTACAAGTTTGGGGCCCGTCGAAATAAATTTTGGGGAACTATTTCTTTATCACGGAAGTTGTAAAACAGTCATTTTGTAACTCCTACGGAGGGTGCCCCTATGGCTATGGGGCCTCTCGCGCAATTGCAACATTACCTAGATTTTAAATCCGCCACTACACGTCAAAACAAACTCGGGTGCAAGTTTTAAAAGGGTTTTTCTGCTCAATGTTTATGATTATTTTGAACTCAATTTTTACGACTATTTTTTGTATTTCCGAGAACACTTGCGTGGCCTCCCGCTCCCTCCCCTCCCTCAAGTTCTGAAATTAAACTATTTGTACTTCCGAGTTGTTTAAAACTTAGAGATAATTTTTTTTCAAACTTTATCTATTGTTTGGGAAAAATTTAGAGCATTAACGTAAGAAATTAATTAAAGACGTTTTGAATAGTGACATCATTCGGAAATCAAAGGGACTTTTGAATTTTTTCTTCGGAAGTGCTGAAGCAGATTCAAAAACTCTTCCGAGGCGTTGGTGGTAGCGGTTCTGTACTAAAACAAGAAGTTCTGTCTAGAACTAGACGAGCCTACTTTCCCGTATACCCATACTACTTTCTAGTACCTGATCAATATTCTCACAAATAGCTAAAATCGCAAATTTTTTCAAACATATTTTTAAAATACTTTAAGCTGATTTCTAGGAATAAAATATTCCTCACTCATCTAAAAAAAATTAGATGCGTAAAAAAACAAACAAAGCAGCTAATACACTTTTTGTCATTAAAAAAAAAAAGCTTTAACAGCTTTCAAAACAAAAAATAATAATTAAAATTAATAAGCTCATTAAAATAAATACATAATATCAAAAAAAAAAATCGTTTCTTTTTCCCCTGTTGCCAAAAACAATTTTTTAAATGAATTAATGCACTTACCAAAATAAATTAAAACAATAAAATGTCAACTTAAAGAAGTAATTTTCATTGTCAAAAAAAAAAAAATCGTCTGCGCATATCTTTATGTAGAAACAGAAATGACTTCGAGTTTATTCGCCGAAAACTGAATACCTAAATCAAAACTTTAGCGTAAAAATAAAAACAAGTCAAATCAACAATAATTATTTCACAGTCAAAACCATAGCTGCGGAGTCGGAGTCGGAGTCAATCTTATTTTGGGGTAAAGGAGTCGGAGTCGAATATCTAAGAATCGGAGTCTGTCATTTGTCCTCCGTGTATAAATTTTTCCCAAAGCTACGAAGTCAGACTCGAAGTCGGGGAGTCGGAGTCCGATTAATTGTCTGGCACAGGAGTCGGAGTCGGGGTCAAGTGCCCCTAAATTGTCGAAGTCTGGAGTTTGGCGTCAAGAGCTATTTTCAAAAAAATTTGTTTGAAGTAAATCCGCCTTCAAGTACGGAATCTACATTGACTTTCAGTTTCCCCATAGGCGCTAATGTTAAGGGATTTGAACTGTTCAAAATTGAACGGAAAATTGTTCAAATCAAAAAGATATTTTATATACAAGTTTTTCATCAAACGCTTTTTCCTACAAAGTTTGTTTGAAGCAAATTCGCCTCACAGTTCGGAATTGCCTTGAATTTCCCCGCAGGGGCTAATGTTAAGTTTTTTTGAACTGTTCAAAATTGAACAAAAAATAGTTCAAATCAAGAAGTGAAATATGGGAATGAGATGTCCTTGCCAAGATCTTTCGAACAAAAAAAAGTTTGTTCGAATCGGACTATTCATTCAAAAGTTATTAGGGGGGGGACAGACAGACAGACCGACAGACATTTTTCCCCATCTCAATACCCTACTTTCCAATTTTTAATTTTTCGATATTTATTCAATTATTTTATTTATTTTTGACTTTTTTTTGTTTTTTTGCGATATTTTTAAGATGCATTAAGCTTTCTTTCATGCTTTTTTCTTCTTTTTCTGACTTTTACTGGGAAAGTAGGCTAAAAATGAGGCCGGAGTTTAATGTTGTGAGTAACTACAAAATCAGAGGGTGACACCCCCCCCCCTCATTCCTCCCTCGTCGTTTCAAGCATTTCTTAAATATTTAAGGATTATTTATTTTGCTCAAGAAATGTCATTTTGCGTCGTATTTCTCATACTTGATTCACCTATATTTCGTAATGAGCCATGCTTTTGGCATCATTTATAGCGATCGATTTTTTTTATTGTTAAGTAACTATTTTTATGTTTAATTATAAAATCAATGAATACATTATTTTCGTTTTCATCATATTTTTAATAATATGAAACCTTTAAAAGTTTCAAGGATTTCCTACCATGCATTTTTTTTTTTTTTTTTTCAGAAAATTGTCAAATTGAAAAAATTAATTTGAACTTGTTTGTAGTTCTTCGTATAAGATTAAACAATCAAATTGTTCAATATTATGTGTGTAAACATCAGATCAAGTAGTATATGTATTCAGTTAATATTAACTTGGTGCAAATATCGAGTTTGTTTCTTGTAGCTGCGTTTTAAGAACCTCGCTCTTTCATGACTATTTCTTTTTTCAGCAAAATTTATGTCGCTGTTATAGCTTTTATGAAAAACACAAACTTTTCTATTCATAAATTCTAAATAAGTATAAAAATATTCCTATTATGATTTAATATTGTTATTTATCTGTTACCTTTCTAGTTTAATTTGATGACTAAAAAATGTCTACGTTCAATATTTCCACTTTAATTGCGTTATTTGTTTAACGGTTTCATATTTGTATTCTTAAATTTTTTTGAATGATTAAACAACATTATTTAATGTTTTTTAACCATGTATATACCTAAATCCATTCATTATTACATTATTACTGAAATCTTAGTTATATGTTCAATTAAAAAAAATTAATCAATTGGTTATTAAACAGTGTCTTTGTTTTTCTTCCTTTTTTTTTTATTGCTGTTGTTCTTTCTCTTTCATCATACAGCAGTCAAAAAAGTAGAAGCATAACTGCACCCTATACAGATTGTACGTAGTACGATCCAAAAGTTCGGGGATAAGCTGTGTAAAACCTCACCCAAAATAGTTCACATTACCGAAGCACATCTACCTTCAAAGGGTCACCTTGAGGGACTATGTACTTCTGCCAATGTTCATATAGCTTTTGGAAACACTCCTGAAAGCCATTTTTCACAACCTTCTATGATGCAGCTTTATCTTCTCCTGACGGAAGAAAGCGGCGTCTATGCAAATGTTTTTTTTTTTTGCTGGGAACAGGTAAAAGTCACACGGAGCTAAATCCAACGAAACGTTGTGTTATTTGTTTGTCATATCAGAGAATCGACCAATTAAACCGTGTATCCTCAAGATGAAAGTCGTTTTCTTCCCCACCATGAAGTTGAAGCAGCAGCGCAAAAGGCCTTACAGGAGGTTAGGCAAAATTGCTTCCAGGAGTGCTTCTAAAAGCTATACGAACGTTGGCAGAAGTGCATAGTCGTTCAAGGTGACTATTTTGTTGACAGATGTGCTTCGGTAATGTGAACTATTAAGGTAAGGTTTTATACGGCTTGTCCTCGAACTTTTCGATCATACTACGTACGTATGAGTTTTCAACTTACTATTTCATAACGTTTTTGAGTGACGCAAGTTTAAGCGCATGAAGACATCACAAGAGAACTTGCAATAATTAACTGAGGAGGTGTTCAAAATGGATATTCCGGTCATCTATATGTTCTTAGGTACAAATGCATGAGCAGATGGGCCGAAAAAACTTGTGAACTTTAAATTGGGTGATCGTAAAATAGAAATTTAGGTCAAAATCTGTTTTTTTTTTCTTTTGTGATTACAATTCCCTATTCGTATAAAGGAAGTAAAGTGAAATGAACAAAAGATTCTTCAAATCCCTGACAATCTTATCAATTTATTTCTGTTAGATTTTTTTTTTTTTTACCATCTGCCAACGGCATCGGCCATCGGTCATCGGCAATCGGCCATTTGGAGCAAAACAATCGGCCATCGGCCATCTTTGAACAATCGGCATCGGCCCATCGGCCAAAAAATGCCATCGGTCGAGCCCTATTTAATTCTTGTGTGTATGAGGAATATACGAACTAAAGCTTTCACAGACGGCAAAATTAATATCCAGGTGTGAATGTCTTGTCCAACAAAGTTGATGATGTTCGATGACGCCCAGCATATGTCATCTTTCTTCAGAGCAAAAGTGAATTCGAAAGATAAGCCCGTGGATAAAGTTCTTAATTGATCATCATCTTAATCATCCTCATTGGATAAAGAGCCAAATTCAGATTTGATGTCACTGTTTGATTGGCTTATCGTATTTGGTGCTTTTTTACGCACCTCTATATTCCATAACTTAAAGAAAAGGGATTTTGCCGGTGTTTGAAGTCTGAACTTACAATAATTTTAACCAAGCGAAACCTGTAGGAGAAACAAAAATATTATAAATAATCGAATGTAAAACTGCCTTAGAGTGAGAAGAGAGCGTTTTAAATACTTATATTATCTAGTTTCATGCAAACTGATTCTGGAAAGATGATTTTATATAGAATCAAGATCGAAATATTGTCAATATTTATCACTAGTTTTATGAGAATTAACATCGAATTCGGCATCACTTCTACGTCAAATTTCTGAAATGGTCTGAAATTAAATAATAAATGTATATTCTCAAAAAACGAACAGTTCAATTCAAGAATTTAATATCTAGTGCTTAGCTGTGCTTTTTAAAATACTATAGGAAAACACGGGGCAAGATGGTGACCGTTTTTCCATTGACCAGTTTTTCCTTTTCAACGAGTATTTAAAAAAATGTCATCTGATACCTGAATTCTTGCGATAAATTTTATTTATAAAGTTTCGTAATAACTTTAAAAATGATTTTAAAGTTACACGAAATACCAAGTTACGTTTAGGAAATGAAATTATTTCAAATCTTCTGAAATTTTGATTCAAGAAGCAACGACAATGAGCTGAACAACTTCGATTGTAGAAAAAGGAAATGAGTTTCTCTTAAATCAGATTTGAAAAATAAAATCATATTCACTCTCAACAATCAAATTACACTTTACGTAGTATCTTATGCTTCGACTCGTAACAGCTAATCAAAAATGCAGGATGTGCACTCTAAATGATTCCAATTCAATTTCAAAACAATAATAATTATGCTAAATAACCGAAAGCATATTGCATCCAATGCCCAATGAGAAGAGCGTAATTAGATAATTAAGACAAATTCCAGAAAGTTCGGAGAACTACGGAATTTAATTAGGAAGAATGCGGAGAGACTAACTCTAAAGACATTCTCGTGCACACGTTAATAACTGAGTTTCAATCGTTTACAAATTGTATTACTAAACGTTAACAAATATTTAGACAACCTAAAAATTAATCTTAAAGAACAAAAACTGCTTGAAATTTTAAATATTTTCTCTTGTATTTTCAAACACTACGCGAGCGCACCAAAATGGGAAAATGTCATGGAATGCGCAGACAGAGAAAGAAAATTAACTACAATACGACATGAAATAAGTGTGTAGGTTTCGATGGGGAGGAGTGCACCTCAGGATTGTTGGCATTCGGCGTTGGACGATTCAACTTAAAAATCGGTTGCAATCAAGAGAAATAAGGGCTGCTGTCATTAAGCGTTGTGTGAAACAAGTTTTTACGTGAAGCAACATTGTCTGTTTACAATAAGAAATGCGTTTCAACTAAAAACTCAGGCCTAATTTACCGCTAGTATAACCAACAGTGGAAATTGTGATTTACCGATCGGGTTTACTGCTTTCGTCGTGTCCTGCGAGTTCGATATTTTTGACTCTTCCACCGAGAACCAACAATGCTGAGCGAACTATAACAGCGACGCCACATGTGGCACCAGATTCTAGAAGATGACACATTTTACGACAAGGATTTTTAAACAAAAGAAATTGAAGCTTTCAGTATCGTATTAATACATTGATAACTGTATATGAAAGTCCTCATTTGTAAAGTTGATGAGACAGCTTGCTCCTCCATTCCTTAGTGTTCAATACACACTGAATGATAGTACTAGACCTTTTGTTCGTATTTACTCCTTTTTCGTAAGTAATAAGTCAAAAAAGTTTTTGTTTGTATCGAGCAATATGCCGTCACCACTCCGTAGAGATGTGGTTGTGAATAAGTATTGACAGCAAAGTTTGTTGTGAGGAACTTATAGGCGAAAAAAAGGCTCTGGAATGTCAAATCTTTTCAATACTTAATTTTTCGAATTATTTATTTAATTTATTTATTTGTATATATATATATATATATATATATATATATATATATATATTAAAAAAATGTATTGCTCAAGAATCATTTATACACACTTTCGAGCCAGATAATAGATTAATGTAAAAAAGGCAGTAGAAAAACTTTGTACCAAGAAATGATTAAAATAAGTCAACGTGCACAACAGTACAAATAAAAACATTAAAAAGAGTTAAAATTCAGCAAACAGCTGTTTCGAGGCTATTAAAAACAAGCCTCTTCATTTCACGAAGTCCGAACTAACGGTCAAGTGAACAAGAAATACAACATCCGATGAATTGAATAAACCATTATTAGCACAAATGTTCACTTTCTAATTTACAACAGGATGTATCAAGATGACTTACATTACATAAGAAGAACTAGACTCAGAAATTACACGACTTCTAGCTTTCGAATAGAATTAATTCCGAAAACTACAAACGCAGAGATTCTATAAAGTTGAATGAATAGAAAATGCTTTCAGTAATAAATGCAACGAGCTTAGCAACTGCAGTACCTAAAATGTTTGTCACTGAATGGAGGGAGGAGAAAAGGTTGAATTAACAAACGAAGGATAGGATGAAAGTAAGAACGATTTCAGCCTGGAAGAGCCAAGGCTTCATTACCATAGTAATTAAATTGAAAAAGTGGTCATTAAAGTGAAGTTAAGGAAACATATATCGCGACAATCGATTTCCTGGTTTTAATTGTGCGCTGCAAATGAAAACTCAAGTGCTATTTTTGAAATCTGAGGGATGTATTCACTTTATTTTTTTGGATGTAAATATAGGTGTAAATTGTATTTTTATACGTTAATGAATATGTGATAACAAATATTTATTGTTTCTTTTATTAATTTAACACAAATTAAGTCATTTATTTCGCATTTTTATTATTGATCGAAGATTAAAGTCAATTTAGAAAAGTAATTATTTTCATTTGCACTAAAAAAATATACATCTTGCTGAATCCATCTGCACGAGTGTGACTTTTTCACGTATACATTTGCACTTTATTTGCTAATAAATTTTACATACATATTTCTACAGAGAAACCATTCTGTATCATAACATAAAACAGTAACTTTCAAAAAAAGAGTTTTTGTAATTGAAAAATAATTCTTTGTAAGCGTTCGGAGATGACTGTACAGTCACACTTGCAATACGTACAAATCATTATTTTTTTTTTAATTCAAAGAAAAGTTTCAAAAAGTTAATAATTTATACTATAATACATAATGGATTCCTTATGTACAAATAACTTCAAATTGAAAGCCAAAGTCTGAAATTCCGATAATTAGGTGTAAATACTATAAACGTAATAAAAAAGTTTTAAAAAACTGAAACACGACTACGGCAAAAAAACTGAATGCCATATGCTGAATGCATGAATGAATGAATAAATGCATGAATGAAATTACGAATGAATGAATAAATAAATTAATTATTTTTAAATGAATAAATGAATTTAAAAATTAATTAATTAATTAAATTAATTTTAAAATGAATAATTTAGTTTAAAAATGAATGAATTAATGAACAAATTAAAATTTATGCATAAATAAATGAGTCTTTCAATGAAGGAAGAAATAAACTTGTGAATGAAAAAATGAATTTATGAGTAAATGAATAAATTAATCAATAAATAAATGAATTAGTAAATAAAAAATTAATGAATTAATGAACGAATGAAATTATGACTAAATTGATGAATGAATGAAAAACCAAATGCGAAAAACTATAACTGAATTAACGAATACGCACATTATGAATGATTGTATGAATGAATTAATGAATGAATTCATGAGTAATTAACGAATGAACTCATGAATAATTAACGATCGAAATCATGAATAATTAACGAATAAATGAATTTATGAAAAAATTAATAAATAAATGAATTCATGAAATAAAAGAAAAATAAATTTATGAATTACCGAATTTGAGAATGAACTAGCTGCGTCGCCCGGCTTTGCACGGTTTACCTCGAAAATAAAAGTTGTGTCAAGTGACACTGTTCAACAATCAGGCTTACAAAAAAAAACAGTAAAATTTTGCGACAGATTTTGCGGCGAAAATAACCTAAAAGGAAACATTTTAAATCCCCCGATTACCGGAAAAGTCTCCAAAAAATAACAAACTTAATAAAAGCATTGTTACGGAAAGCTGAGATGAAGTACTGAATAATAATTTGAATGGAGGAAAGCCTTCAAAAATTAGGGATTTTTTTTATAGGAGGGTTTATGTTAAATAGCCAAACATAAAGACGGGAAAATTGTGAATCTATCGATACCTGGTTCGATGGTCAGTTCACTGTCGTCCGGGAGAAGGAAAAAAATTAACGAATGAACAAATAAATGACTGCATAAATGAATTTTTGAATGAATTTGTGAATGAATGAATGAATACATTTATGTATGAATCAATAAATGCATTTATTGGTACAAGAATGAATGTATGAGTTTATGAATGAAGGAATAGATCAATTTGTGAATGAGGGGGGAAAATTATGAATAAGGAAAAAATAAATTAATGAATTAATGAATTTAAAAACGAATGATAAAACAAATGAAAAAAAAAATTATGAACGAATGAATTACTGAATATACATGTGATGAATGAATGTCTGAATGAATTTATGAGTGAATGAATATGTAAATGTATTTATGAACAAAAGAATGAATGAGTTTATGAATGAAGAAATAAATAAAGAAATGTATGAATAAATGAACTAATGAATGAACGATTGAACGAATTAATGAATGAATGAGTAATTGAATTTAAGAACAGTTGAGTATATGAATGAATGAAAAAATAAATTTTAAAAATAAATGAATTACTATTAAAAAAAATGAATTATCAAATAAGAGAATTTATGAACAAAGTTATGAGTAAATGAATTTAAAAATAAATGAATAAAGTATTTTTGAATGAATAAATGACTATTAGAGAATAAAAACATACTGTTAATGAATGAATAAATGAATTAAAATTTATAAATGATGAATTATAATTTATGAATGAATGAATTTTATGAATGAAGGAATAGATAAAGTTATGAATGAATTTATGAAGAAATGAATTTATGAAGAAATGAATTTATGAATGGATTTTTGAATCAATGAATTTATGAAAAAAACAAATAAATAAATTTATGAATGAATGAACTAATTTCTGCACACATGATGTATAAACGATTGGGATGAATGAATAATGAAAGAATGAATGAATAAAATAATTCAATAAGCGAATTGATGAATGAATGAACTTATGAATGAATGAATGAATGAATTTACGAATAAATGAATCAATAAATAAAGGAATTACAAAGAAATTTTTTCAGTAAATAAATTTATAAATAAACGAATAAAAAAATTTATGAATGAATGAATTTAAAAAACAAACGAAAAAAATATGAATGAATGAATTCATTAATACACACATTATGAATGATTGTATGACTGAATTAATGAATTTATAATTAGATGAATTACAATTTATGAGTTTATGAATGAAGGAATATATAAATGTATGCATGAACACAGGAATGGATGAATAAATAAATCAATGACTTTATGAATAAATGAATTTATAAAGAAATATATTAATGAAGAAATGTATTTATATATGAAAAATAATAATAAATTTATGAAACAATGAATTTATGAAAAAAAATAAATAAATGTATGATTGAATGCACTTATGAATGAATGAAGAAAGCAATGAAAAAGAAATTGAATGAATGAATTTATGAACAAATTAGATTATTATGATCGAATTAATGCAGAAAAAAATTAATTTATAAATAAATAAATGAATTTAGGAATGAACGAACGAAAAAATATTTGAATAAATGAATAAAAAATGCATTTATAAATAAAAGAACGGATACGTTTATGAATAAGCGAATTCACGAAAGAATGAATGAATAAAATTTATGAATGATAAATGAATTCATGAATAAACGAATGAATTTATGAATGAATGAATAAATGAATTTATGAGCAAATGAATTATTAAATAAATGAATTGTTAAAAAAATGAATTCATGTTCTAACTTATGAGCAAATGGATTCATGCAAAAATGAATAATTAAGTTTATGAATGAATGAATTTATGAATGAATTTTAAAAACAAGAGGAACGAATAGATATGAATAAATTCATTATGAATACGCACATTATGAATGATTGTATGAACGAATAAATAAATAACGAACGATTAGTTGAACTTATGAATGAATGAATTTTTATAGAATGAAAAATTAATATTATTGAATAAATCAAAATTTATGAATCAATGAGTTTATGAATGAAGGAATATATCAATTTATGAATGAATAAATGAATTTACAAATAAATGAAAAAAACAGTGAGTGAATGATTTTATGAATGAATGATAAAAACAAATGAAAAAAAAAATTAATGAATGAACAAGTGCAAGCACACATGATGAATGAATGTATAAATGATTGTATGAATAAATGTACGAATGATTATATGAATGTATTAACGAATCAATAAAAGAATGAATAAACGAATAAATGAATTAATAAAGAAATTTTTGAGCAAAAAAATTTATAAATAAATGAATTTGTGAATAAGTGAATAAATAAATTTATGAATGAATGAAAAAATAAAAAAAAAATTATAAATAAATTAATTAAAGAATGCACACATTATGAATGATTGAATAAATTAATTAATGAATGAATAAATAAACAATGAACGAATTCATAATGTTATGAATTAATAAATAAATGAATCAATGAATGTATGTTTGAAATAATGTATAAATAAATAAATAAATCTATGAATTAATAAATTCTGATCGAATTAAAGCAGAAAAAAATTAATTCATGAATAAATAAATGAATTTATGAATGAAAGAATGAATAAACTTACGAATGAATGAATAAAATGCATTTATAAATAAAAGAAGGGATAAGATTATGAATGTGTGAATTTATGAATGAATGAATGAATAAATTAAAATTTATGAATAAATGAATGAGCTTATGAATGAAGGAATAAATAAGTTGCTGAATGAGTAAATGAATTTGGGAATGAATGAATTTACGAATAAATGAATTTATGAGTGAATGAATCAATGAGCTTATGAGTGAATGACTCAATGAACTTATGAGTAAATAAAATTATGAATGAATGAATGAATCTATGACTGAGTGAACCGACCTATATACTATCTTCGCTACAATAATTCAACATATGAAGATAAAACAATACATTCAAAAAACTATCAGCGTTAAAAATTTCGAACTTTAAAATCTGTCATCTTAGGTAAACGCAAACCGTTCAATGTTTTATTAATTGTGGTTTGTGTATCCATGTAAAAAATATCGAAATCAATATAATACTGTATTTTTAGAAAATGCAAAAATTTGAAAAAAATAAAACGTTTTGAGCAATCTAAAAAGCAATGAAATTTTTCCAGGGCACTGTTTTTGTTTTTCTTTTCTTTTTTGGTTTTAAGAAAGAAATTTAAACGAAAGGGATTTTAGATAGATTTACTTCAAAATTTAAACTATAGATAATGACATCAATAGAGTTGATTGCAACTTACTAGCAGTTTTTTCTACATATGTTTAACATGACCTCCAAAAAAAGAGAAATTTATGAAATCAAAGAACAGCAACATAAAACTTGCAGTACTCATAGTGAACAAATGAGATGATGTAGTTAAGCCTGGGACAAAATCCAATGAAAATAAGGAAAACAGATAAGGAACAAAAACTGAATAATTGAAGAGAAGGAGGGTGGAGAGGGAATACTAAGAAAACGTTTTAAAACTTTACAAGTGAAAAGAAAAATGCTTGTCGAACGACATTACTTCAGATGAGGAAAAAAAGAAATGAGTCCCACACACACACACCAGACTAAACTCAATTATTTTCTATTCCTACATAAGAAAACTGATAATACTTTTCCTTCAAAATGTATTCTTCTTGATACTGCATTTTTGTTTTTCCACAAAGAAATATATTTGGATTCATTTGAATTCTAAGCAAAGTATCAAGATTACATACAGCATTGACAACTGTTAATTACTGGATTTAAGCTAATTTTAAACTGGAATTTAAGTGCCAAAACAACCATTACTAAGCACAAAAAAGAGTTCATAATTTTTCATTCTTTTAATTCCAATATTCATTGTTTAGAATTTTCATGTGTTTCAAAAAAAAAAAAAGCTGAATAAATTTATTATTATTTTCATTTATTTATTTACTTATTTTACTGCGATATTTTGAGTCAACAGAAAACCTTGACAATTTTTCGTTAAACTTCCTGACACTTTTTTCTTAATCATAATTGTGCAAAACTATTTAGTTCTCAGGTTCATATGCAACAAAGCTAACACAGTAATGAAGTTCTCAAGGGGAAAAAAAAACTGATTTAGAACTCACTTAATCTAGTATTTCAGCACATTCTGCTGCAATTTCATCGCATTCGACGGCAGGAATATTTATTCATTCCACGCATTTCCATTTTCAACCCATCCCAATTTCATTTGAGGCTGCTCTAGAGAAAATTCCAGTAGGCAATCGAATAGTAAATTTACATTTGATGAACTATCCAGGAATTCCAAGAGCATAGACTTGACATCACAACAGTAAGGACTCATTGACATTCCGATAAATTCGAAATCATGTCTAAATAATCTATTCAAATTTCCAACTGTCATTTGATCATTAATTAGCAAGCAGCAATTGATCCACAATAGACAACGCATGGTAAAATTATACTCATTTATTTAAACAGTGGGCGAGACATGATGCTCATTTTCGAAACAACACTCGAACTCAAAAACGTTGGCCTCCAAATCAAACGTGTGAAGAAAAGATAGTTGCCAATTATAAAAATAGAACTTCATTTATTTACTTTTAATAAATACATACTGATAAATAAAACACATAGATACAGCGTAGATGAAAAAGTTGATCTCCGACAAAGTTTGATCTTGACAATGTTCACTTCCTTTCGGAGAATTTAGTGAAAAAAGAACGCGTTATCGGCACGAATTTAAGATTGACTTTCAAAAACTACAGGGTTGCCACAGAAGTTCAAGAATGAAATTCCCTGACATTTCCAGGTTTTCCAGTCGATTTTAATAAAAATTCCAGGATAATGAATGTTAACTTACGTTATTTAATATCGATACAATATAATTTTTACTGTAAATAAACCTACTTGATTAACCAAATAATGCTTTAAAACATTATCAATAATTATCAAAATTTGGGTTAAGACAAACTTTTAATTACAAATGCTTTGAAAGACCAGATATTTCCAATTAATATTTTTATTTTTGAATCTCTGCAATTGCGTTGTGCAAATGTTTGTTTCTCTTTCAATGCAAACATTATTTTGCTCAAAACTTTGTTAGCAATTTTTTTTACGCTTTTTCTTACTTTGCAACTTTTTTCTATTGCAAGATGATATGCGCTAGGGACCATTCTAGCATGACTGAGCCTATTGTAAGAAATTTCATTTGATTTAAGTCCCTCCTTGCAGCATGAATAACAACATTCCGTCAGTCCATAATGCTACAAGACTTTTCTTTCAAATTTTTGACCAACATGCCCTTGTTGATACTATACTCTCAACAAGTGGTGTGACATATTTTTAAAAAACATTGATTTAAAAAAAAGGGTGTTCAAAATTAAAATATCAATGTTTTAACAAAAACCACGATGGATGTTTCCAAAACATCGACATTGCCACTATTCTCGACTGTAACATAAACTTGGGAAAAAATTATCCGCATTGTGATAAAATCGTAACATCTTTCTTTGGCAAGCAAGGATCTATAAAAATCATAGTTCATTCGGTTTCAAAAATAACAATATATGCAATAAATATTCAATTTAAAATTCATATTCTTAATACAAAAGAATATAGAAAATTATTACACTATTCTTCTAAAATGGACTTTCATTTTTGTTTTCAAAAGATTTTTTACAAATCCTTAGCTTTAAAAGCAAATGAAAAACTAAAAAAATTAAATGCTCATTTATTTACAATTCAGTATTTTTACAAAAAAATATGTAATTGCTAATTAACTCAATAATACATGAAATACACCGCCAGCACAGTCAATTCCAGCCGAGGACTGCAGTTTCGTGCTTATTAGCACGAACCGGGCTGATTAGCACTCATCAGCCCGGCATAGTGCCTGAGCTGGAGGTGGAAAACCTCTTAAGGAAGCAAATAAAGTCATTCTAATCCAGAATTAATTAAAATAACTTCCAACCATTGAAATGATGGAAAAACTTGAAGGATGCATAGAGACTGAAATCTCAAACACACTAACAATTTTCGGCAAAGTCACTTTCAATGTTGGCATGTTCCCAAAAAAAGAAGTTTTAACCTATAAAAGCTAAAATTGTAAGGCCTCAAATTTTTATGATCATTCATTTCATGAAAAAGAAAAAAAGTAGAATGAAGGCTATTAAAATGATGCTAGTACGACCACACGTACTTTGCGAAAAATACTAGTAATGCAAGGCTTGATTTTTTTTTCCAAAAGAAGCAAAATAAAATGTAATGATATAAATCAGAGCTTCATAATTTACGTATGGATTTTTTAAAAACTTTATTAATTTATTTATTTTACTTATTACATTTAGTACTTTAAAATGAGCTTAAATTTTCTTCCTCTCAACTATCAGGAAAATTCGCTTATCTGGAATGCGACATTTACCGCACTTCCACATTTTTACGCAACAGTTTCACCCATCAGATACAAAAATTGAGAGAAATTCTGCGACTTTCCCTGACGATTCCCTGACCATTTTAGGTGTTTCATTTTCCCTGACAATTCCAAGTTATCCATATTTTCCAGGTGCGTGGCAACCCTGTACTAAGAAAGTAAAAAAAGTAAACCACCTCAACTCAGCGCCAGTGACTCTTCCCGCACAAAAAGAAATAAATATTCAAAAGGTCAAGCTTTAGCTTATCAGATCGGTTTCATATCATTAAGTTGGTTTTGTTTTCTTGAAATTTCTGAAAAAGGAAAAGATGAAGTTTAAAATGTGCCTATTAAATAAATCCTTTGACGGAGAAAAAGTAAATCATCAACAAAAAAAAAATTTTTTTTTTGGTTTTAAAAATAAAATTTGATAAGTTTCAATTAAATTAGTATTGAAGAATCCTCGTATAAATAGTAGCCGATGATCGAGTAACCCGCGTATTTTTAACAATGAAACTCGCGCCACGGCATGATAATTTGATAATGTGTTTTGGTAATGTTTAACATGCAGAGAAAGGTTTTTATTGTGACAAGGCTGAGCTCGATCCTGTAACTAATCTGTTTTACTGGTAAGACTGTGTCATTTTAGGGGAATTAAGAAACGAAAAGGCGGTCACTTGTGAACGCTATCTACTGGAATTTATGGTTAGTCCTGTGGAGTTGGGGTTAAAATTTCAACTATCAAAATATCACAAAACAGGCAATTGCTTCGTTAAAAAGTTGAAGAAGAGAAGCAATTTTCATCCGTCATACCTTGACGAGCGACTTTCTAGTGTAGAAAAAGACAGCTGAATCTTCATAGCTTGAAAACGCTTTACGAAAATATTAAGGAAAATTGTTCGATATTATAAGTAATGGACACGTGATTGCTAACACAATAATTGACGTCGCTTTCGAAAAAAATACCGATTCCCAAAAAATATCCCGATTCTCAAAATTGTCAATTATAGACACGATTTTACGACTCAAAACGGCAGCGGATTTTGGGGGCCCCCTCCCGTAGGATAAGTTAATTTAACTAGTTTATTTTTTAATTGACTTCTCTATAGTATAGAGATTTTTTTTAGATATTTAAATAGAACGCAAAACACACAAAGCATATTTCAATGAAAGCATTAAAAAAGAAGTAAAGTTTGCTAAAGAAGTCATACTGGAGTCAAAAGTCAGAACGGCAGAATACATTTAACTCACTTGTTTTGAATTCAAGGTAATGTATTATCGTGATCTTTCCATTAATTCTTCTTTGGTAGAACCAATAATTAAAATAAAAAATAAAAAAAATGTGTAGAAGAACCTAAAAGAGTCATTTCAGTCCAGGAAGCTATTTGCTTAAAAGTAGCTTTCTTTTTCAGCTTATAAAACTTGCAAAATGAAAGAAATCACATGGTAGTTTCTTGGCAAAACCGTAATACTAATGGAAACGGCAAGCAGCATCAAAATGTAATCGCAACTGTATCATGGTTTAAAGAACTGCAATTGCTTCGAAATTTGCAAAAAAAGTTTCTTAATTCCTCAGTAAAACTTATTTGTTATGAAGCTATATATTTTTTTAATAAACATAATATTTTATAGTTAAAACATAAATTAATGAATAAAAACTCAAATGAGAAGTATGGGTTGTTCGTGTTATAATCTTTACGACAGTGTTCCCAATCAAAACCACTCATTTTGTAGCATCTCGGTGAAATAATATAGGGTTTAGTATTTAATTGGCTTGAAATTTTAAACATGTGTTACGTCCATTCAAAGTGTATTAGTACGCAATATTTATGTACTTAAAAACCGATTAATTGGCCTTAAGAGATCCTAAAAAAAATATTTAGAATAAAGTCAGGAAAACTTTATTATAAAACATTGTATGAGGGGAAGGGGGTGCACTTTTCAATTTCCAGAGCTACCTGCAAAAAATATTTCTCTATCCGCCCCTGGCTCTAAAGTCAAGTTAAAACAATAACTTTCAGCATTCGCAATAGTTTTCAAATATGGGAAGATAAATAGCATGATATCTTCCAGCTTTTCTTTAAATGGCAGAACATAAGTCAGACCAAGAAGATTTCTTCACATCACATAATGGCAACCAGAAATATCGAACAAAACAGGAAAGCACCCAAAAGGATTCATCTAAAAGCATCTGCAGAAAATCATAGTTCGAAAAGAAGAAAAGAAAGAGGAAGAACGCTGTAGTGAGAATATGGCACCTGCTACTTTTGGCTTCTTATCGATTTGAGAGAGTTGAAACCCCCCCACGTCAGACCAATATCTTCGTTCCTACTAGATATACAGGAAAGAGCAAACAGAACGAATTATTATTTTTGTAGCTTGATTGACAGAGAGCTATCGAGTTGGCAGTCAAGAAAACCTATGAAGAATAAATACGGCAAAATAATTAAGATAAACGACGCCTTTTCGAAGCCAGAAGAAAACGTTTTTTTCCCGTCATAAACATCGATATTACTGTATTGTTCTGACATGATGCCGGTCGTATTACGTGTCTTTAGCTAAAATATTAAGTTGAGCGGTCACCACTCGCCATGTGGGAACTAAAAAAACAGGCGATTAAAAATATCAGTAGCATTCGCCACTATTGGCTTCGCCCTATTGCTACTCTTTCCAAACCCATTCAATTGTTTCAAAGAGGTTTTTTGTCCCCGAAAGAGTAAAATTTTTATAAGCGAAAGCGATTAACAATTTTGTCAGAAAACATTCGATTATTTTTTTTTTTATGTTTTTAGCTTAGCAACTTAAAAGTTAATTTGCGGTTTTTCTTTTCTATTTAGTTTATAGAGAAAGTGCCGAGAGGAATATTTTGATACTTGAGGTATTGGCACACTCGCCACATTTGAGTATCTGTCGTTTCATTTTGACGAGGTCAAAAAAAATTAGTGCATAGAATATGTTGCTATTATGAGTTGCTACTGTCTACTGTTGAACCCACTGAAAATTCGGATCGCGATCTGAAAATACCTGTTAGCAACTCTCAGAGATTGGTGAGCCATAGTGGGCAGGCGACGGTAATCCTCTAGTAGTGAAAAATCTTTAGAAATTTACTGCATTGCAAATATATTTAAAAAAAATTAATGATCACAGTTGAAAAAAAAACTTAGTTTTGATGATTAAATTCCACAGTTAAGATTATGAGGCTTAAGTAACAACCCTCGTGATCGGAGAATGATTTCCGAAAAAAGAAGTGTGGGAGATTTAATTTATTTTTATGCGATATAAATAGTCACAATTTCTGCCTGATATGCAAAAAAATTACACGAAACTAAAGAAATGCGAGAGCTAAGCAGCCGTGATGCAAATTAAGCCCTTTCGGGATTTGAGTTAAAATGCTGCCTAGAAATGAATGGGACTGAAAAAATATAGATGAAGACAAGACATGATGATCAGACATGATTTGACAAATCTGGCATAAATCAAGCAGCACGAAGGTCTAATCAAAGGTTTTCTCTCATTAGTAAGCAAATGTAGGTCCTCTCATTCGATTAAGGACCATCCGAACGTGGGGGGGGGGGGGGGAGCGGGACGATCGGCCCGGACGCCACGGAATGAGCGGGAGCCGCAAGGCGACCCTCATTTCGTCTCAGTTCCTTCGTCTCATTTCCCTCAATTCGTCGTGTCTATGACTGTGTATCATAAATGCACAGCCATAGGCACACAAAATAGAGAATCTTTGCAATGATTCTCCATTTTTCAATAGGGCACGAAAATATTCCTCTCTCTTTCTCCAAAACATTCGTTTCCTTTGTATCATTGAAGCAGATATAATTTCTGAGAATATAACAGTTTTAAATCGAACAAAAGGCACTTCTCCTTTGTCTAGTTCTTACCAAATTTCTTGGCCCCTACGTGCAGTGACGTAGCCAGAAAAAAAATTTAGGGGCGCAAATTGAAAGAACAAAAAAATTACGGTCCTAAGACTTAAGCATTGTTTTATAATCAGGAGTTATTCTACTTAAATTTTTTGTAGATGTCGTCTGAAAAACCCATTGCTTGAGATATTAAAGGAAGGAGAAAGATAGTATGGGGACCCTTGCCCGAATATTTTCTTACACTCAAGTCTTAAAATACAACTAGCTACGTCGCCCGGCTTTGCACGAAATAATTTGCTCGAAAATAAAAGTTATGTCAATTGACGCATGTTCAACAATCAGGCTTGAACAAAAAAAAAATCAGTAAAACTTTGCGGCAGATTTCGGAAAAATAACCAAAAAGTAAACTTTTTTAATCCTTCGATTAGAGGAGAAGCCTTTAAAGCAAAACCCAGAATTTTATTTTCTCATATTCGAGACAAAAAATAGCTACAGATCTTTCACCTCAATTATTTTCTTCACGCTATAAATTTTAATAAAAGCATTTTTGCGGAAAGTTGAGATGAAGCATCGAATAATTTGAATAAAACATACAAACATTTGCTCAAAAGAAAGGCATCTTTGTTTTTTTAACATACACTCAGGAAAATTGAAAATAGCGCCCTAAGAAAGAAGAAAGGTACAATCCCGAAATTTTGCATATAAGAAAAGTGACATCTGATGTGCAAATGATCCAAGTTTGGTGTGTAAATGTGCATGACCGTTTAACTTACAGTATTGGTGAAATCGGGAAAAAAGTGCTATAAAAACTAGTGCATAATTTAAGATTTATAAATGTTACGATTACATCCGAATTGACGGAGAACCTTAATGAGTGAAGGATGCCAGGTAGACGAGTTAGAAAGCGTTTCTCATTGTTAAGGGAGTTTAAGGGAGGTTTGATAATCTGCATGAAAATTGTAGGCTGGTCGACGAGCCCTGTTACTGTTTAGGTGAACCATTCAGAGTGTTCCGTTAGAAACTGTTGGAGGCAGTGGATACGAGATGGTACCCACGAGCAAAAAACCACGTCTGGAGTGACCAGGAAGACCACACGAAAAGAGAATGGAAGGATTGTGCGGCAAGCGACCGAGGATCCCACAGGGACTTGTTTCATCATACCATCAGACGTAGGGGTAGCAGTTTTTCCCCAAAGCATTTCTAAACGTCTTGTGGAAGTAAATCTGTAGTCCAAGCTCCTTTTAGAGTACTCCCTTTAACACCAAAACATGGTAACTCCCTCTGCAATGGTGCAAAACCAGAGCGCTGTCACAGCGCTGTTCCAGTGTCTGGAATGTCACTGATTGGCAAAAGGTGGTGTTCAGTGCTGAATCTCGATTCGTTTTGGGGTCAGATAGTATCCGTGCAAGGATGTGGAGGCACCCTAGAGAAAGGTACCACTCCACCAATTCTATTGCACGACACACTGCCCGCACAGCGGGCATAGTGGTCTGGGAGGCTATAGCCTACGATAACCGGCCCACTCTAGTTATGGTACGTGGAACCTTAACGGGCCAGCGTTATGTTAATAACATCCTGCAACCACATCTAGGACCGCTCCTAAATGGCCTCCCAGGAGCAATTTTCCAACAAGATAATGCTCGCCTGCATACAGCTAGAGTTGCTCAAGACTTCTTACGTCCTTTTGAGACTTTTCCATGGACAGCACCCTCCCCCGACTTGTACCCAAAAGAGCATTATGCATGGGATGAGCTGAAATGCCAGATGTCGCCGTGCTACTCTGAGCAATATTTAGAAGTGGCTGTACAAAATTTGGGGGTGCATCTGCCTCGGGACAACATCAGAAGTTTAATTTGCTCAATGTCGAACCCTATTGCGACATGTATTGCAGTAGAAAGTGGTCCAATGTGCTATTGAAGAAGCATTGTATTTTTCTCATCTCTTAGCCTGTTTTTGCTTAATTGTCTAGATTTTGGGATTAAGTGTATCTCTCATCTGTATTTTTCTGTACATTAAATTTCACTTCAATCCAATGATTCCTTTTTCGGGTGCTAATTTCAATGTTCCTGAGTATATATGAACACTGGTATTAAGTTGGTACATGTAAAACCAAAAAATTCTTGAAAGGAATCATTGGATGAGTCCAGATTAAAATTTTGATGTAATTTACTTCGATAAATACGTTTTCTATTTATAATTAGCAAATTATTTATTCATGTTCTTAGTTTGATCAATATGAGTCACTAATTAAGTTTTAATTTAATTTTTTGTTTTTTATCTTATGAGACAATAGCGCAGCCAGAAATACCTTTTGGAGGGGGTTTTTTGATCAGGACAGCCCTTTCATATGCATAAACTACTGTATTAAAATTTGCATTTATGTTAAAACCAACGGAACCCCCCCCCCCCCCCCGCCCCACCGGTTGGTTTTAACTTCACCGCACCACTGTTGTTGGATAACATTTTACTAGATAAATATTTATAAATATTTGGATTTTCAGCATTTCCATTGCTCGAAAAGTTTTAAGAGTATTAATATTTCACAAATATTAGAAACATATTCGTTGCTTATTTTAATATGTACTATGCATAGCCCTTTGATTGTTCGGTTCATTGGTGTGTAGAAAATGCAGGCATGCGTTCATGCGTATGATGCACTGATGTTATAACTAACTTGATTTTTCTGCGTGTCTAGGGGGGAGGGGGCGTCAGAAAACTTTCGCCCCGGGCGCCGTCAGCTCTTCGGATGGCCCTGCTCACATTCACAGTAAACAATTAACACTGGAATCAGCACTAGAAGAGCTCTTGAAAAGTCTGTGGACCAAACAGACACACGATAAACATTAACATGTGATTCCAACTTCAAACAAGCCGATGTGAGCACCATGCGACTTCCTTTTACGCCAATTTAATGAATTTTACTCATAACTTTCAAAAAAACACTATAACCTTACCTCATTCGGGCGTGTCACTCGCATAACGAATCAAAAACATTTCAACTATTAACTAGTTTGTCTCTAACCAATGCAAAAAAAGTGTTTTACAGCTATTACGTTTCCCAATATGCAATATCGACAATTTTAGCATGATGGATAACTCTTTAAATGTCGCCAATAAAGTCAAATTTGAAAAAGATTGCTTTCGCCAAATATGTAACCAACTTGGCAAAAATGTTTGGCAACAAATCGCCAAGTGCTCGCCAAATAATAACATTATTTTAGTTTGCACTGAAATAACACTGATTTTCCCCAAAAAGGTGTAAAAGACTCCTTTTGGAACACCCGAATGCAATCAGGAGAGGTGCATAACTAGATCCCACTAGGAGTATACATATTCAACTTTCTACGGCATACCATTTTTGAGTTATGCAAGATACACACATACATACATCCGTACATACAGACGTCACGAAAAAAGTCGTGGTAATTAACTTTGTGATCGTCAAAATGGATATTTCGGGCGTCCAAACGTCCTTAGGTACATATGCACCTGCGGTCAGGCCAAAAAAACAACTCAACATTCATTCCGGGTTGAACAAAATGGAAATTTAGGCTGATATTTGAGTGAAATTTTTTCGCAAATACAATACTTCCTTCATCATGTAAAAGGGTGTAAAAACAATCTACATCTCTAATATTTCTTGTGTTCACATAAATATGGTTAAGAAATTGAGTCATAACAGTCCTTTACATGTATAAAAATGCCATATAGAAGTGGCAATATGCGTTAAAACCAAGATTGCTTAAGTTTCCCTCTCGCTGTCGCTGCGTATCTTGATCTCTATGGTTAATAAATAATGAGTATGGCACTAATGAAATCGGTGACATTAGATCACAGAATTTAAAGACACTGTATTGCAACTTAATAGTAATATCTTCATAAAGGAGAACACATAACATTTGGCTTTTAAGATCATATTCTCATTATGAACTGGCTTTTCTTACCAAAAAATATTTAATATTAACATGGTGTATGTAAATTGTTAAGTACCTTAGTTAAGTACAGAACAAAAAAAATTTCAGACTTGAAAATAAATATTAAAAAATAAATTTAAGAAAAAAATTAAAAAAAAAAAAAAAAACAGGGCAGGTTTGATGGTGGTAAAAGTTAGGATTTTGGCTGTGTTACTAAAATGCTTGAGTCTTTTGAAGAGGATATAGGTGATATACTTGCATCCAGGTTACTTTTTGGTAAAACCAAGTAGACAGAATATTTCATCAGCAAATCTAAGAAACAATCTTTTTTGCATTGAAATAAAACCTTTGTGCATTTAAATTCTGACACAGAATGTCTTTAAATAGCTGTTGACCTTTTGTGAGTTGAAAACCCTTTGTGAGTTCAAAGGGTTTATTGCACAATCAAAAAACTTCATCTCAAAGAGTGAACAATTTATGGAATGTCTTGTAGAAAAGTGGGTTTAAGAGCAATGGGAAATTTCTAAAAGTTGTATAAACAACATACAATGATGTATAATGGCCACTACTTTTCTTATTTTTATTTTGCTTTTTTGTAATATTTAGTGTTTATTCAATTAGAAAAGAGGTAAGACACATAAATTGAGAACTGTACATACATTTTTAAAAAAAATTAAAAAAAAAAAAACACAATTATCTAGTTCCTTACTTGAACCCCGAGGGGGGGAAATCATATTCTCAAAAAAAAAAAAAGTTAAGTTTTGAATATAAGTATTTTTTAAAAGAAATATTTTGGGGTTTTTTTTTTAAATAACTACTTGATTTGTTCCAGGATATTGATTCCATTAGCCAAATACATTAAGTTTACATAGCTATTACATACGAAACTGTAAGTCTAGTAAAGGCATACTGTAGTGTTGATACAGAAAACATAGGTGAAAGAAACGTTTAAAAATATGAGTCACCTTTGTTGCTCATGAAGTCAGCACAGATCAGCAGTCTATGCTGCCAACTCTGTACCATGCAATTATTTAATGTGATTCTCTACTGAATGCCTCCACATTAATATGTAACGGTTCTTCTTTCAGTGGAAAAACTTTGAAAATGGCAAGGTGTACAGTCACAAAACTCCAGTCACAAATGAGAAAAAAACAACTGTGAAAACTCATGGATCTCACAGAGAACCAGTGGTAGAAGAACGTCTACTCCACAGTCACCATAAAAAAGTAACTACAACATTGTTCTCAGTCTTTTTAGAATTTTTAAATACATTTACAGTAAACTTAAATACTCAAAGATTTTACTGAAACAAAACAAAAAGAAAAATTCTTTTACTACACAACCATAACAGAAGTAGTTGTGCAGAAGCACCTTTGGAGATCGTATGATCCAACACTTAAAGTGAACTTACAATTATAAAAATATATCCATATTTTTTCTTTCTAATAGGACTGTGGTAGAGGCACTGCCTTTTGCAGACCTAGTGCGATTTCCCAGAATAGCATCCACTATTTCACGTAGCACCGCCATGGATAGGATGCCATTGCTACGAGAATTTTTGACGCCCATTTTCCCCACTGGAAGGACCTGGGCTCTTCTCGATGCAAAACTGCACTAGGAATTTAATTTCGCTAAGAGATAATCCATGTCAAATGAGTACTCGGGGGATCTTTTACATGCTGCATAATCACACAGCATGGGCTCTTTCAATTTTCTGCATCTTGAAAATCCACTCACTGGAGCCAGGATTGACACTGCTCCTTTGACCGTGCGAGGCCAGTGTCTTAACCACTACACAACTCTGCTGGTCTGGCCTATACAGTAGAACCTCTCAATAAGGGACACGAAAGGGAATGGAAATTTTGTCAGTTAAATAGAGGTGTCCCTTGTTCGGAGGTATCTGAATAGATGAATGCTTTGTACTTAGTATAACATCATAATTAACATAAACTATTAACATAAATATTGAGAATTTTTAATATATGATAAATAAAATTCAAATTTATAATTCCGAAGTATCTTTTAAATTAAAATTTAATCAAAATTTTATTAGAATCAAAATTATGTAACTTTTAGAAATAATTTTGAAACAATTTGTTTCATGAATTTGCTTTATCTCATGTAATTTATGGTGCAATACAATGTAAACAACATTGTGATCACATTTCTAGTTTTTCATAAAAAGTTTGTTATGGACGGTGTTGTATCCGTCAGAGCTGAATCCATATGAGTAAATTGCTGAGAAAGAAAAGCATGAAAGTTAATCTCAGCAAGAATTTTAAAATACTTATTTGTTAATTTGCATATTAATGCAATGTCAAACTTTTACCAGTTAATTTTTAGACTAAAAAAGAACCTCTATTTCAATAAGTTCAATTCATATCCATTTCGTACGGATTCATACATCAATTACTGCAACATTTCTCTTTATTTGTCCCTTAGATAGAGTGTCCCTTAATAAGAGGTAAATACATTGAGGTCTTAATTCAACAGGGCTGGGACAAGAAAAAGTGCCCCTTAAATAGAGGTGTCCGTTAAAAGAGGTATTACTGTATTATAAAAATATACATAGCAATCAAAGTACTGATTGTAAATCCTTACAATGTGCTCATTTATCAAGTAATTAAGAGTATTTCAGCCCATATATTTCACTATTTTTACAAGCACTTAATACATTACAATTTTACATTGTATAATATTACATGTTAAGTTATGAAGTTATTCAAATTCTGCATAAAATCCTTGTTAAATTTATCTTAAATTGTTCCCTTTCCTTCAGGAGATTGGATTTTTGCTTCTTATTTAGTGTTCTTTCTTATGTCCTTGTTTATGTCTTGTTTTTGTTTTGTTGACAACTTTTTATCTTACTCTAAATTATTTCTCAGTTATTCCTTTTGGTTCATCACTAAAATTTTAAAACTTCATTCACGTGTTTATTTTGGTGAATTTTTCAAAATTCTTAAAGTTTTATGTTCTTTGCTCCATAACAAAAATTACTTATTTCTTTCCACTGCTCAACAATCGTTTAGAGCAGTATAGCCTACAAAGGCTCTTGTGCCAAAAAAACTTGATCAAACCAACCAACCAACCTTAGTAAATTTAGCTAACCACAAGCCAGTCATTTAGGAGGATTAGGAGGATGCAATTGCTCCCCTGTAGTTTTCAGAAATAAATGAATTTATACCTATGTGTGCATCGTTTTTGTTGTTTTTTGAAAAAATATATATTTAAATATGTCCCCTTTGCCCATGGAGAAAATGTGAAATGACACTGATGTTAATAACATTATTTTGTAAAAAAATCAGTTCAAAAACATAACTTTTATACAAGGATCCCCAAATTATTTTCCAAACATAAATGAAAAGGGTGCATTTATTCTACTCTGGTTGTTCTGCAACATCCCACCCTCCAAGTAAAAATATTGTTTTTTTTTTCTTTTTTTTTGAGAACAAAAGAAAACAGAAAATATTAAAAAACATTTAATAATATAATTTAGACAGTTAACTTGAAATCTAATTTTAATACTTCTTGCATTTTTCAAGGAGAAAATACATAGTAGCCATACTAGGAAAAAAAAAAGAAAAGAAAAGAAAGAAAATAAAAGAAAAAAAACGAGATGATAAAAAAATGCTTTGTTGTGCTTATATAATTAAACATTAAGAATGTTGACAATTTACTTTTTTTTTTTTTGATGAAAACCAGCAATTTGATTAGATATCATGAAAATGAAACTTTTTTTGCAGACTCATCACCAACTGAAATCTAACAGAATGCAAGCAGATAATAAAGAGTACAGAAGCAAAAATCCTGAAAGACATCACAAGAAAAATATTGAAGAAGAAATGCATTTGAAGCCTCTAAATGAACGTCATCATAAATTTCCCAATCCAGCTCTCCTGGATAAATCCTCCTGGAAGGGTGATATCAATCCACAAATAAGCAAACAAAAGCTAATTAAACAAGTTTCACAAAGTAAACCATAGTTGAGCAGGTGATTGTAGACTCATTTTTCAATGGCATATTTCTAAAGAATTGCTTGAGGGTTTTTGCATTTTTTGGCTTTGCATAAAAGATTTTTTTCATTTTTATGACTTTTCATAGAAAATCAGCCAGATAAATAAGTGATGAGGTTCCAGGTCTAATAAAATACAGGTGTCCATAAAAGGAGTACAGGGTTTTGAAGTTAAAATTATTAATGCAATCATAAAATTAGATTAATGTTGTACATAAACTAGACAATTAAAAGTACAGTAAAATCCCTCTAATGCGGACACTAACGGGACAATTTTTTTTGTCCGCAATAGAGAGGTGTCCGTAAGACAGGGGTTTAATAATGTTATTTGCATTGGAACTGGGGAATTAAAAATTGCCCGCATAAGAGGGGTGTCCGCGTTTGAGGGGTGTCCGTTAGGAGGGGTTTTACTGTATTAGTACACTTTTAAAAATTCATATTTTTATGAATTTCTCGAGAACTAAGAGATAAATTACTTGGTAATTTTTATCAGATAAAAAGTATATTTCAGCTGACATTTTTCAATTAAAATTTAATTGCCCATTTACTTAGGGAACCAGCTACAAATTGGAGAAACAAAAAAAAAAAAAGGGTTTTATCATTCTTCATATTAAATAGCTGGGAATAAGCTGTAAGTTTCAGAAATTAGTTAAGTTTACCATGTAAAATTATTTAATGCATTTTTGTCAATGTATCCCTTTTACAAAATGTATGGTACTACTGTCACGTGTAGTAGTTTGTTTTAATGCATTATTTTGTTCTGCAGTTTTTGTTGAAGCAGGAAAAGTCATAAGGGTAACAGCACCAATCACTGTTTTCTGAGCTTTTTAATGCATTAAGGTTTTTTGAACTATTTTTCTCGCATTCAACAACATTT
Source organism: Uloborus diversus (assembly GCF_026930045.1). NCBI lineage: Eukaryota > Metazoa > Arthropoda > Arachnida > Araneae > Uloboridae > Uloborus > Uloborus diversus. The sequence continues at coordinate 90,572,326 of NC_072732.1, read as the reverse complement.
GATATAACGCTTGGCTGCTTCTGAATCCTCTTAATTAGTTAATTCTATTTTTATTTGCTCAATTTCAAAGAAAGGTCTGATGCCCAGTAACCGACACCAAAAAATCTGATGATACCCAGTAACAGACAGGATGAGGAAAGGATGAGTAATAGACAAAGTTTCTTTTTTCTCTTCAAAATGTGCAAAAAATTTTATTTTTAGAACTGAAGCATCATTAAACTCAAATGAACATGAAACACCAGTTGACCTCATGGTGGCTGTTCACAACCTTCCACCCTTGCCTTGTAACTTCTAACTGGCTCAACACTAGATGTCTGCACCACAACAACATTAGTTTTACCTGCCTAAAAGGCTTATTATTTAAATCCAAACTTATGACTGTCTGTTACTGGAACCTTGTCAGTTACTGCGGTCTTATCTCCCTAAATGATGGGCCTAATCTCCCTAGACCCATCATTTAGTCTCCCTAGACACTGAACCCATATGCAGACTTGTGGCATATAGCTTTTGGCACCATTTCTAATTAGAATTATACAATTATTTTTAGCCATAAAAATGAGCAAAATAGCAAACTGTTACTGGACCCTTGTCTGTTACTGGTAACTTCACCCTTCTTCTCACTGTAAGACACAGTTTTGTCTTTGCAGAAAATTTAGGTATTTTTCTCCCAGTCAGATAAATCTATCTCATAAGAAGATGTTTCCTCATTCTTAGGCTCTGTGTTTTCACTGGATGTGATGTCACATTCATTCAACACATCAATTGTGATTTCTTGATCAGTCTCTTTTTCCATCACATCTGCATTTTGTCGGAAGATCATCCTATCTAAAAAACACTCTTTTCATTGGTTTAAACAATTACTATACTGAAACTTTTTGCGTTGTGTAAAAATTCAGCAGCTTTGGCCTTATAAAAAGATAATGGAATTCTCCAAATTCATTTTCAGAATTTTCATTTTTGGATATCATTCCAACTATTCTGGTGGGTAAAAAGAAGAAAATAATTTTTATTGGTTTTGGATGCTTTTATTGCAAAACAATTTCACTTCAATCACTTTTGCCAATTACTTTTTCATTTTTTCATGTCGGCTAAAACGACAATTGTGATTGATTCGCTAAAGATCTACTTACAAGGGGTGTTTTGGTGCCAGAACCAAGCGTGGAGTCATTTATAAGAGAATGCATTTAATGGATTACGATTAGAAGCAGGAAAAATTCATGATTACAATATTTACTAGGATTATTTTCCTCGGACGAAGTGTTACAACAATTACAGCAAGGATTACAGCATGTAAAAAATGTAATCAATTACAATATGATTATGATTACTATTACAGACTCATAATAAAAAATCATAGGTAAAAATTATGATTTTCAATTTGACGTTAACGAGATGATTTCAATTATGTTTGCAATTACTGAGTAGTATTAACTTCATGACTATTATTATTCATTTATTTATTTTAAATTAAGGAATTCTTGCAGGGAAGGAGAAAAATAGAAAGAAAGATACATCTAGGTATGTTCAGTAAGTTACTGCCCCATAGCCAGGGTTGAGGCAGAAATACATAAAATACACCGCCAGCTCAGTCAATTCCAGCCGAGGACTGCAATTTCGTGCTTATTAGCACTCATCAGTCCGCATAGGAGTGACTGTATGCCGGGCTGATGAGTGTGTTGAAAAATAAATAAATAAATAAATAACTAAATACAAATTTTAAAAACATAATTAATCTTGAAGTACCATATGTTGTATATGAGTCGCATCACAGACCTTTAGTTGCAAACATTTCCGAATTATTTATATTTATTGAAGTTACAATCACACATAATAATTGAGATTTTGAATGAAATTAAGTATGCCTACAATTTAGCATTATTATCTTCTTTATGTAAATAAAACACAAACTCTAAATTAAATTGTCCAGGGCTAAACTCAGAAAGTGACGGAAAGATTTCGTTAAAATTTTCAGTTTGCCTAGGTTAGTGCTGAAAAGGTTTATAGACCTTAGTATTGCAACTTTCAGCCGCATTATAATACAAAATAGAGGAACAGGATCCATACTTCCAAAGCGATTCAAAAGAGAATGGAATAAATATTAGCTCATCTACTTATTGGAGGCGTCTTTTTGCAGCCTGTCATACAGCCAATCGGCCGATGAAGAAACAGCTTCTGACCCAACGAATGAAGAAAAAGGGCAACTTGGGGGGAGTTAAAATATAAGAATTGGACTGCTGAGTATTGGAGGAAAGTACTACTTTTAGTGACGAAAGTAATTTCACTGTCTTAGGCCAAAGAATGCAAGGCGTGCAGAGATCTCCAGACGAAAGGACATGAACCAATTTGTAAAACACCCTCAAAAGAATATGTTTCGGGATTTTTTTGGTTACGATGGGGTTGGGTTTTTGCAACCTGTTTATTGTATGATGCGTTCTGAGCAATGTACTACCATTCCAAGAAAAAAATGTTTTACCAGAGTAGAAAAAACGATATTCGGATGGAACGGTCATTTTCCAGCAAGATTTAGACCGTTTACATTCTTCCAAAATGGTCAAGAAATTCATGTCTGAGAACCAAATTGAGATATTAGAATGGCCTGGGAACTTTCCTGATATCAAACCAATAGAAAATCTTTGGGACACATGCAAGAATCGTCTATTGCATATAGACTAGAGGTGAGCAATGTTGTTCTTTTTAATGATCCGTTCATTAGAGGGTCGTTCATTCTTTTGATCCATTCATTCTACTCGCTCATTTGAACGACTTTGTTCATTTAAAAAAATTACAAGTGATCTCTCTGCACAACATACTCATGTACATTAGAAATGTTTCATCAAATCAGTAATATTCTTTGAAGGCAAAATTTCTAAAATTATCTAAAAGAAAATGCATACATATGAAAAATGAACCAAAAAAACTTTATTAAAGTTTAGATGTGTTCATTTTGTAAGATAGTTCTCAGTTGCCGCATGGTAAGATATGTTTTCTATTCCAAAAATCGCATGTTCCATTTCAGCATGTCAAAAAATTCAATTATTAAATTTTTCCAGCTACAGCACTGTATATATACAATAGATCATGTATAAAGAAAAAAGCAACAACAAATGTATCGGTAGCTCAGTTGGAGTACCAGATAACTTAATTTTAAAAAAAAATCATCTTAAATATCAGGAAGCTTCAAAATTATTCCACAGTACCAATGACAACAGAAAAAATCGCAACACTTTTTTAAATAGGAAAAAATTAGAGAGGAAAAAATAATCCTTATTAAAAATCTTTGGATATTAAATCTATACTAATAATACAAAGCAGTAGAGTTTGTTTATTTGAATGCCCTAATCTCTGGAACTACTGGTTCGAATTGAAAAATTATTTTTGCGTTGAATAGTTCATTCATTGAGGAAGGCTATAGGCTATATAACATTACGCTATGAATAATAGGAGTGAAGCAGCAATAAAAAATGTTATGAAAACAGGAAAGTTTATATTATAATATAAAATGCTTGGAAAACGCAGAACATGCATCGCCACGGTAGCTTGAGCTAAAAGTGCGGTCTTCGCGATCCAGTGGGCGTAGGTTTGAGTCAGCTATGAGGCAAATCTCGAGTGTACTTTTCAGAGAAAATCCTAAACGATGCTAAAAATGCTTTGTAAAAATAAATATATGTACATATCATTGTATTATTTTTCTTATTAATCTGTACTAATAATATAAAGCTGTAGCGTTTTTGTTTGCACATGCTAATTTCAGGAACTACTGGTTCGAACTGAAAAATTCTTTTTTGTGTTGAATAGTCCATTTATTGAGAAGGCTATAAGCTTTTTTTTAAAATCAGATTGACCAAATATTTGTAAATTAAATGCTTAATTAATTATTTATGTTATTGCTATGTTGTTGTTATGCTATTAAATGTTTAATTGAATTCCTAATAGATGGTGGGGTAAGTTTAATTCTATGAATTTCTAATAGTGCCCATGCTACACTGTTGTGATCAGCGAACAGATTTTTGAATGCGTTTTTTTTTTCGATGCTCAGGTACATAATTTGATTTTGCAGGATTTTTCTATTGGCTGTTGTTTTCCTTATTTCTTCAACGTTTGTCTTTGTTCTTATAGTTAAAGATAGTTACTTATCTAAGTAAATAATTTGATTTGTCATATTGTTCAATTGTGATTGTTCTTTATAAAGTTTTTATTATAACATTGTTTATGGAAGTCCCATGTCCAAACATTTGTTAGTATCCCAAACAAGTTACACAAAACATTACTAATGGATACATTGGAAAATTGCAAATGAACTGCTACAATTAAAGAAAAATTATTAATAAAGCACACAGTCAAAAAGGTTGAATGAATATTTGTACTGCACTGAAAAAAAGGAAATTTGAGATTGATTGATAGTTAAAAATTTGAAGACGGATGTGATTAAAAAAATGAGAAAAAAAAAGTGATTTTATCACAAGTGCATCAATAGAATCTTCCAAACTGCTCACCGTTCAAAAGAACGGTCATTCACTTTTAAGGTGAACGAACCGGTCCGTTCATTTTAAGGATTCGTTCTTATGACCTGTTCATTCATGAACAACACATTCCTAATATGGACTGTTCAACTATGGAGAAGCCAATAACTGCTCTAATTCATGTTTGGGACAAGGACTCAAATATTATAAATGATTGTAAAAGAAATGGTCGGATTCCATGCCGAATCATGTTCAAATGTTAGTAAAAAGTCCTGGACATCATATTATGCACTAAAAACTCTTGATTTATGTAAAATTAAATAAAATACAATTTCTTCTTAGTTTTCTCAATTTTTCGAGTTTGTTTCAATTAATTTGCAAAGGGGTGTATCTGTGGGTGTTGTGCATTGCACACTGAGAGACAATGGAATAGTTCATCCCAGTAAAGGGCAGAGGCTCCCCGATGAGAGGTCACTGTGACCTTTCAAAAACTTCCTTATTCCGCAAATTTTGTCAGAGGATTTGGCGAAATTCAGAGTTCCATCTGACAAAATTTTCATCATTCGGTAAAATTATCATCATTCGGTAAATTTGAAGTTCCATTTGGCAAAATTATCATCATTCAAGAAAATTTTGAGTTCCATTCAGCAAATTGAGAACTTCCACCATCCCAAAAACTTAAGTTTGGGGCACCCCTAGAAATGGGATACTATTGGATGTTTGTAACCCACACATGATGAATTATTTCACAAATATTATAATGGAGTGGTTACAGAAAAGAATAAGCACCCTTTCCTGTAACAAAGATGGGTGGTTTAGTATGAAACTCAAGTATGCAATATTCAACTCAAATTTGTGATAAACAACATTAACATTTCACTATATACATAATTTCATATTTTATTTCTGTAAAAAATAAATAAATAAAAACTTCTGTTAATAAGTTATTTCTTTCTTTCAGATGAAAAATTGAATTAAAGGAAGCTTGAAGAATCAGGGCAAAGATTGGAGTGAAAAAAATCTGACCAAAATCTTGTGAACTTTGCATTACAAATATACAGACGATATTTCAATGCCAAAAAAGAAGCCTAAAGACTAGAAACGTGTTTTAATTCAAAATATCAATTTGGGAAAGAACTTATTATAAATTTTAGCTCTTCAAAAAACAATTCTAAAACTGAGGGAAATTTCGATCAAATACTTTTGTTAATTTCACTAAAAAGCCTTATTAGTGCTATATTATAATCAGGAAATAAAGTTGGGAAGAAAAACAAATGCAAGAGGGAAAATATGAAACTCAGATTGCTCAATCTACAGCTGTGAATGTGATGTTTGTATGTATATATTAGTATTTTAATTCAGGAGTTTTAAAATTTAACTTTTAGTTTTTACATATTTGAATTCCAGTATGCATTTTGCATTCTAAAACATCAATTTTCTAAAGTTTTATGATATTCATTTATACATATTGTGAGTCTTAATTTCTATGTCACACTTGAAACATGCACAAATTATGATTTTTAAAAATGTACAAAAAAAAAAGAGAGAAAGAAAAGAAAGGAAGCAGACATTTTATATAAATATACGTACTGATTACTATAATTCAAATACATAATAGCTAAAAGCCAAATTTTGCATTTCCTTGATTAAATGCAAATGCATACCAATGTCAAGCTCACAATAATGGATTGAGTAACATACAGTATAACCTTGGTTTAACGATTGTCAAGGGACCGGAAAAAGTTATCGTTAAATCAAGGATATTGTTAAATTGAGCAGCATAGACATTTAACATATTTAAATCTGGACCAACGAAATATATCATTAAATTGAGGTAATCATTAAATCGGGTATCATTAAATCAAAGTTATACTGTATAAATATATACGTATGCCCATTTTTTAATTTTCTATGTTCAGAAAATTTTTGCTTTACTTATGTGAAAGAAGCATATAAAGAAATAAATGTCAGATATTTCAAAGCATCATATAAGATTAACAATCTAAATATGAAAATTTTGCACATATGATAACATTTGGCTTCAAAATCTGAATAGAATTTTCAAACTGATTATTATTGACTTTCAACTTTATTTATTGTAGATTTCAGGTCAGTACTGTTTTGTATGTCCAATGATGTATATAATTCTTAAAATGTTCTCATTAATAATTTTGAAATGATGTTACTGATGTCAGTATGTCTGTGTTGTATGCTAATTATTCATTTTAAAAACATTTCATTATCTTCATACTGTATGCTTAATGCTTTTATGACTGTCAATGAGTATAATGCGCAAAAATTTGCTTTTGTATGTCAGCATGAAATAAGCAAATTGTGCAGATTTGTCAGTTAGAAATATGCAGCATTCATTGATTTTTTTTTTCGACATAAAATTACAATAAATATAACATCTTTTCTTGTGCACTATGGTTCACATTATTTCAAGACATTGAATGAAATGAAAGAGAGGGGGCTTAGCGGAGCCAAGTACTGCAACCAAAAGCCTATTGTACTAAACCCCAAACAGCTCAAAACAGTCCAGTAGCCGAAGCAAAAATCAGCAAGCATTTAATGGGAATATCATAAATCTCCCATGGTTTGAGTAAGTGGCGGCCAAGGTGTTTACACTTGTAGGCAGAGAAGACTTTGCAATCATAAAATGTGTGAACAGTTTCTCAAGACTTTACAGGTTGCTGTCCAGAGTTATAATGAAACAGGTTTTCTAACAACGTTGAGCCATGACTAAAGACACATAGTTCTAATATATAAGAATAATATACAAGAACTACCTTATTTCAATAACTTATAAGTTGTGCCTTTTAGATAATAGGTAAGAATTTCACTAATTTTGTAAAAAAACAAAATCCACGTCATGTATAAATAGAGGGTTGAAATTCTTTGACTAAAACGATTAAAATTGATCTTTAATATCACTGTATTACCCCGCATTAGCTGGCATGCCGGAAAAAAGCGAGGCTGACCAGCATGCAGGGTAGTTTGAGGTTTATTTTGCAACAAAACTAAAGTCAATTTCCCCATTCAGTTCCAATCAGAGAGAAAGCCACTGTTACTGATATTCGTTCATTTTTTTTAAATAAATTATTTTTGGTTCCTTTTAGAGAGATAACCTTAATTTTTATTTATTTAATAGCTGTAGTAAATTCTTTAGCACTGGCTTAGGGGTAGTAACTTACTGCTTAAATGTTGGCTTAGTTTTAACTTATTTTTTATAAAATTATTCGTTAGTGAATAATATTTTTATTGCTAAAATAACAAATGATATTGTTAGTTAATATTTGAGACATAACATTAATGAGAACAGTCAATCAACAATATCATTTTCATTGCCCCAAAATCAGTATGTTCATCAACAACTATATAAAATTTTATTATTAGTTTTCCATAACTCAGCTAAATTAAATTCTGAATTTCTATATGCTGCAATTCTAAAAAAAGCTTTGGGATATCACTGACATTTTATTGACCAAAAAGAAGAAAAAAAAAGGATTTGTGTTGCTCCAATGGCATTGCACAAGTCTCATAATTTTCATTTTCATCACTTACATCTCTTTGCTTCTAGGTGCCTAAATTTAAAGAACAATTGAACTTTTTCTTGGTACCTTGTGAAATACACTGGTCATAATACAGTTGATTAATAATGTAGAGTATGACTATTCACAAATGTGGAGATTTTTTTTTAAAAAATAACATTTAGCAAAAGTTTTATTCATACATAAATAACTTAATCTTTACTAATATTATAAAGAAATAGATAGGGCAGATTTTTGTGTGTTTATATGTTCGAGGTAATCTCCGGAATCACTGCACCTATTTTAAAATTCCTTCACTACATGAAAGGTGCTTTCTTACTGAGTAACATAGGCTATAATTCGAAAAAATCCGATAAATAGTTCTTTTTTATTCAAATTTAGGCCCAAATTTCACGTAAATTGCCTTTTATTGGCTGTTAAAGGGGTGAAAAATTACTTGCACATATTAATATCATATATCGTTAAAAAGGGTAGAATTTTCTGCTTTCTAAACAATTTATTTCAATGCTCTAACTTAACTACGGCGGGAGTAATTTGCGTTTTTAGCTCGAACTTTTTTAGGCTTAGCTGAAATTTACGAACTACTTTCTTCATTAAATCTATCAATAAAAAGTGAAGGAATTGTCCCACAGTTTTCCTTTTGACAGCATTGGAAAAAGCGAGATTTTTTACCCCAGATCTCTCTCGACCTTTGGTCGAAATAATTAGCTTCTATCTTCAAAGGAAAAAAAGTTACAAGCGTTTTCAAATCAATTTTGAAATATGTCATTTTGATTCAGGTTGTCAACCATTTTATTTTCGCCTTTCCATGGTTGCGCTTTTTGAATCCATTGTTTATTTACTGATTTCTTAATCTCTAACTGATTTTATTTCATGTTTCCATGGTTACGCTTTTAAAATCCATCTTTCGAATTTTAATTTCTTAAAAGTATTTTAATATCTGTCGTCATTGTTTGGAAGGGTAATTTTGCATGGTGTTTTTTTTTCTTTTATTTAAGTCATTCTTTAAGTTTTGTTGAATATATGTCACTTGACACAATTTTTTTCTCAAGGTAGACTGGCAAAGCCGGGCAATGCAGCTCTTAATATATAAAGAATTGAAAGTTACTGTTAATGTGATTTTATACCTTTTTGTTTGTTTGGCGAAATATTTATTATTGACAAAGAAAAAACATCTGTTTCACTCGCAAAAGGGCTGGGTTCCGGTACCGTGGTCGCTTGGCACGTTAGGCGCTGAGCAGTTCAGTCTAGAATTATCGTTTTAAGGCAAACGTTAATGTAATTCATTGTTTTGGTTATTTGTTTTGAAAGAAAAGAAACTTTTGATTTGTTTTTATCCGAGTGAAATGTATGACATTTTCTTCTTTTTTTCCGACGATGATTTTTGAATGTTCCACGGGATGTTTTTTTTTTTCGTTAGACGGATGGATTATGATAGCGTGGTTGCTGGGCAAGTTTGGCGATAAACAATAGAGCTGTGGAATTATTTTTACATTTGAAAGATATTATTTGATGCAGTAAAAACCGCTTCACTCGATAAATAGAGTTTTGAAGCAACTGTAAATCTAATTTAATGATTTGACGTAAAGTTTTAAATTCCAAAGAAACTTAAATAGTTTTTTTTTTGGAAAAGGTGTGTACGCATTTTATACAAAGAAAAACGACCATTTCACATCAGAGGGGGAGGGGGCGTTAATTTTTTTTAATTCAACGGACTTCCATTAAATTTTTAGCACGGGCATCGCTGTGCGGGTACAGCTAGTGTTTAATATATTACATCACATTATATTGGACATTCTTATATCACAACACATTAGTAAGCCTCCTATTATTTATTATTATTATTATTATTTTTCCATGTATAAAAATAAAACTGTTGTTAAACAAAATATTATTTTCCAAATTAAAGTTTAATTTCTTGCAAGCAAACAACAATTTCTTAAACAAAGTTTTAAATACTTGATAGTTTTGCTAAAAAATGTATTTTGCATAAAAGGCAACTTAAAGAATGCGTAAAAAATTCTCAAATAATTAAGAATTTGGGCAATAATCTCACTTGATGTAAAATAGTGATCATTTATTAAGAAAAAAAAACGAGCTGAATGCTCTCCTTTTTTAAAACTCAACTAACTTCTTTTACCCACTACATTAAAAAAAAAATTGATTCATTGCGCTAGTAGAAACAAAATTTCAGGTAATATACGTATCAAGTATCAACATCATTGAATACCCAGTGGTATTTTTTAAAATCATAGTGTTATGCTTTATAACAGGTTTTGAAAGAAGGAAAAATTAGTCATAAAGTCAAGTCATAAATATTTTCTAGCATTTATTTACACATTTACTAAATAGACTGCTTCTCTACATTTAAAGGTGTGAAAAAACTGCATCTCCTTTTCCAAATATTATTTCCATCTATAACACCTAAAATACTTAGTACTGATTTTCTTTCAAAAGTTGCAATTTGATTCTCCGGCAATTTATTTACTGTCCATGTATTGCCACTTACTCAAGACTTTAATGTGACTTTATTTAACTTTAAAGTACTTTCCAGGCTCCTTAACATAGAAAATGAAATTCAAGGATGCGTCAAAAATTCAAGTTGAAAAAATTAGAAGCAGTGCAATTAAATCGAGTAAAAATGTTGAGCCTAGTACCTTATCAAGATGAACTTTACACAAAATGCTTACAAATTCATAGAGTATTTTTTTTTATAAATCATATATAAGATCATATTCATTTAGAGACACAGATTGAAATCTGAGAAATTAGAAGACAAAGAGAAAAGAAAAAGAATATTAAGATCACATTCATAAAGAGATAAGAGTAGAAATAACTTTGAATGTAACTTCCATAACCACAAATAGCATATAACGTAAAATTTGAATTAGATCTGAAATGTATTGTTTGCTTTCCAGATGAAAGTCAAATCGAAGCCAGTTAAAAGTTAGTAAGGCATAAACAAATAATGCTGTTTATATTTTTTTTTGTTCATGGAATTATGTTGAATGTTCTTTACTATACAGTAGATGCCAGTTAATTGAATCAGTGGTTAATTGAATCAATTACTTTAATGAATCAATTTATTTAAAACAGAACTAAGTCCAGCTTTATTGGATTTGCTGCTTTATTGAATCAGCCGCCTTATGGAATCAGAATTGTTGCCAACAAACATGATTCATATAAGCGGGAGGCACCGTAGTTCACTTTCTTATAGTTCATCTTTTCAAATAATCCACATTTTCAACAATCCTGTTTATTCTGATAGATATTGCTTTTATTCACAAATTATCATGAACTTCATAAGCACATGGGGGAAAGGAATGTGTTTTGCATTAAAAAATATAGCCATAAAACATAAATCAAATTTCAGTTTTCTAATGATACTTCAAAGGGAAATGCAATAAAAAAAATTTTCAATTCATATTCAAAAATTATTTATAGACAGAAACTTCATTTCTTTCAGAATATGAACTAAAGGTATTCATTGCATTTTGAGCATATGCTGAATTGAAACTTAGGAGAAAGTTTATAAAGCAGGTTAATGAATTTTTTTAATAAAGTACTCACGGATGTCAGCTTCTTGGCATCAATAATTTGTTCTGAAATATTCCTCAGGTACTTATTAATAGCCAAATAATCTTTCATTTCCAAAATTTCATTTTCACATGACTTGAATATTGCCAGCGCATAGCGAAACAGAACCTGAAATTTGAAGGGAGGAAAAATTATGAAAACTAAGTTAAAAATAAGTAATTTTGAGAAAAAATAAGTTTAAGAACAGTAACTGTATTAAAAATAATAAAAATGTTCAAAAATAGAAAAAAACTTAGGTCTGTATACATGGACATGACAAGTTTTTCCCAGTACAAAATCATGAGAAAAAACACTATTTAAACTTTTCTAGGCGGGATAGATTTCAGCAAAATGTCTTACTGTTTTTGATGATTGTGAAGCAGTCCCAAATTACTTTTCAATTCTTAAGTGTATGAGTAATATGAGCACCTCTACGGATGTAAGAGAGTTAAAACGATCTCAATAAAGCACAACAGGGTATCATGGTCGCTCAGCACTTTTATCATAGAAAATTCTTTTTAGGGAAACCTTGAAAGAAGAAACCTATCACACAAGATTTTCTGACTCTCCTTCCCAAATATCATTAAAAGATTTAACTGTTATTAGTTCAAATTTGACATTTATAAAGACATTGATGTATTTGAAAAGGAAGTTTTAAATGATCTCGCAAAAAAAAAAAAAACATATAAAATGAGTATAAGGTTCATGTAAAACGAATGATAAATATACTGTTCTGTTCCCTATTTTCTATGAGTATGAATTATTAATTATTTTTCAGCGAGTGTTATAAATGAATAATTGCTAGCCATAGAAACTCTTTGATTAAATCTATTGAACAATTTCTCATTTTAAACAAAAGCGAAGAAAGCAACAATTTTCGATTTTGAAAACCCCTCCCAGAAATTTTTCCTGGCTCTGTCACTGTGTGAAACCACTATCAACATAAATAGATATGCAAATTGCTTGTGCAGTGAATGCAATGGCTTAACTCGTAATTCAATATTGTGCAGAGTTATCCATTTCGTTCTTAACAATACCCAAAAAGAAGAAAGAGATGGTGTAACCATGAAAGTAATTTAAAGCAGTGCTTATCAATCTTTTTTGATCCGAGGACCAACAAGAGCTTTTGAAAAAAAAAAAAATTGTAGACTGATGATAAATATTTTTCCCCTTTTACATCCTTTCTCATTCTTTCTTTTCGGTATTTTTGCCTTTAGCAAAAAAGATTTGCTTTTGACCATTAAAAACATAAGCCACCACCTATAACTCCCTAATTCTTTCCACAAGACTAAAAAGAACAAATATTTGAGAAAGTTTAAAAAATCCTGCACAATATTTTACAAAGAAACCGAATTTCAATCAGATACAGTGATCTCTTGCTAATACGCGACCTCAGTTATACGCGTTTTTCACTTATGCCTGTTTTTCTCATGAGCCTGGTCAGCGATATAGTAAAACAATGTTAAATCTAGTTCATTTATGTGCGAAAGATTAAATGCACGGTTCACTTATGCACGACAAAATTGTTTCAAGTTTTAGTTAAATTGCGTATTCACGCTTCGGTTATTGGAAGATTTGTACCTTTCTTGTTCTCTCTTGGAATGCATTCATCTGCCTTTATTCCATTGTTTAGATTCTTCTAAGAATGCGTTCTTTTTTGCACAAATGTATAATTGAGGGTGGAATTAGTCGTGTGACTGACACCAAGAGGTGAGAACAAGTTACATACGAAAAGGTTGACATTTCACTAAAAGTTGTGATCAAGCGGTAAGCTATGATGTAGCCTATGGAGGATCTTTTGCTACCTCGTAGACTAGAAGAACAGCTATAAAAACCTTATACATAGGAGGCTTATCATAGGCTATAGCTCTGATCACGCGACATTTTTTTAATTTTGGGGGAATTCACTTATGTACTGTACAGTTTATAAAAATGACAAAACGTACAACTTCAAATTTTGCATTTTTATTAAATTACAATGCATAAACGGAAATTATGTGTGTATTTATTCATTAGTATTAGGAGTACACTATTAGTATTAGTACAGTCGACGCTCATTATAACGACCACACATTATAAAGACCGTCCCATTATAACGACCAGTGGTAGAAGTCCCAACTTTATTCCTATAAACTCTATGTTAATTTGCTTTCGTTATAACGACCCTTCTGTATCGTCTAATCCAATACAGCGACCGAATCAGTGGACGCTATTTCTTGTGTTCTTTCTAATAAAACAAATTTGTAGCTTAAAATGACATTGATTATTGATTACGGACACCTGCCTGAAGTTTTCAGTGTCAAATCCAACTTTAAGAGGGGGGGGGGGGGGGGAGATTACCATTCACCACAGCTAGCACAAAAAACATAATGGGAGGAAAAATCGAGAAAATTCCAGATTCCTAAGAAAAGGGAGTTGACAGATGTATTGGTAGTTTGGTGTTTGAATCTAGTATTTTTAAAGATTTGGGGTTCTCGAGGGACTTTTAAATGTTTCTTTGAAAAGCAAGAGAAACACAATTTATCACCTATATCTGAAACAGAAAATAATGTTTTGCAAAAATCACGTCTGCTAAAAAGGCAGACCTCTGTTTCTGGTTTTATCTTCAGAAATTGTTGTGGTAGTAGTAGTAGTAGCAGATCTGAAAGTGTGTAACATTTTCCTCCCTATATTTTCTACTTTAAAACTTGTTTAATATTATGTCATAATATTTTTCACACTACTTTTCTAAAAATTCCTATGATAAAAAACATTTGCGCATTTACTTGGGCATGCATGATGACGGTGTACATTTTTTCAATTTATACCTCTTATAACGACCACTCGTTATAAAGACCTTTTTTCTGGGACGGAGATGGTCGTTATATCGAGCGTCGACTGTATAACTGATGTTAACTTATTGCATTTAAGCTTATTTTGGGGTTTTTCACTTATGCATCAATCTCACTTGAGTGCGAAAGTTTTGCTGTCCCCTTTTCGTGTATAAGTGAGAGGTAACTGAATAGGAAAATTAAAATTCTTCTTTTCGAAAATATATTTTATTTTTTGATAGTATCGAAAATATAATATTTTTTATTTTTTAACAGTGCAACAAGAATGAAATATGTAATGACAAAACTTTAAACTTTTACTCATAAAGAATTATTGCCAACTCATTGTCAAAAACAAAACAAAAAATAAATAAATAATAATAATAATGAACACAACAGCAATTACGAGGTGTGATCAAAATATATGATGAGTGAATTTTTATAGCAGCAACTGCTGTAGCTACATCCATATGCTGTGATTTGTCCAGCAGCGTGATCATCTGAGACTAGCAGGGACAAGTTGTAACACGTTCGAAGTTGTCAATCAACTGCCAGAGCCGCTAAAGTGAGGTTGAGTTCATGGTGTATGTCGCGTAACATGGATTTGGAACAATGTTTTGACATTAAGTTTTGTTTTAAGTTGCAAAAGAGCTCACGAAATGTTAAAACTGTTGTAGGGTGATAATGTGGTGATTCTGAAGACTATACAAGTGGTATGACCGATTTAAAAACAAGAAGCGTACGGGACGTCTAGTAACCTCAAAAAAAAAGAACAAAAAAAAAAAAATGTGAAAAAAGTGGAAACAATGATTTGTTCAAAACATACAAATGACTATTTAAGAACTACAGGAAGACCTTAACATCTTATACGGTTCCGTTCAAAGCATTTTAACTGATGAGTTGCAAATAAGACGAATGAGGGCAAAATTTGTTCCCAGTCTTTTGAGTGATGAACCGAAGGAAGATAGTGTTTCATGAATTTTTGGCCCAAAAAAGTGATCCTATCTGTCCACATTCACCATACTCACCGGATTTAGCTTCAGGTGACTTCTGGCTCTTCCCAAAAATTAAAACTGTGCTCAAAAGAAAACATTTTGACACTATCGTTGACACTGAGAGGGCCACAACGGAGCAGCTGTAAGCCCTTCCGAAAGATGCCTTCCAGAAATGCTTCCAATCATAGAGACAACGTTTGGATAAGTGTATTGCTCACCAAGCACACTACTTCGAAGGAGATTAAGTCAAGTTTTATGTAACCTTATTACTTTTTCTAATAAAAAAATATTTACCATATTTTTTTGATCACACCTCGGATAAGTTTTATAGCGTAAAAGTTTTGCACATCAACATCCATTTGTACAGAAAAAAGGGCCTTTATAGTCTTCTTGTGCATTGAAATCTTTTTACTTTAGTTCAAGCAATTCATCTTCAACTTTAGTCAATATTAAGTCCACGAGAAACTGCATTTTGGTTTTTATAACTAACTTTCCCTTGTTTCTTGAAACAAAAATCTAAGAACATGTTCAGAATCTGTACAATTTTCTATATAACTGTAAAATCTGGATTATGCTTTGGAAGTTCAATTGTTACAGAAACTGAATGGGGAAGAACAAATTATATATGAAAAACTGGGGCATAGGTAAAAAAGGTTAGGAAACCGTTGTCACAAGCACTATTGTTAAGTTTTTTGAACAGTTCAAAAAAGAACAACTGTCCCAAACAAAAATTGAAATGTGGGAATAAACTGTACTGCTGAAATCTTCAAAGTAAAAAAGTTTATTCCCAGAAAAGTTGTTAAGGAGAAGGAAAGAAGCAGATCAGCAGACAGTTTCCCTATCTCAAAAACCTTTGTTTTTGTTTTTGTTTTTTTTTTTTTTTTTTAATTTATTTATCTAATTATTTTGCCTCAACTTCTTTAGTTTTTTGCTAACAAAAATAAAGCACAACTATACAGTCCATAAAATTATTTTTAAAATGTGGGATAGAAAAAAGGTGATAATGTAAAAAATGCTAAGTCTATTAACTTATAGTTCAACTAATTATAATAAAAAACAAAAGGTCAAATTCTTCATCTTATGTGAATTTTGTAATTCATTTTGTAATTTCATTTTCATTGGGTTGATCAGGATGCTTTTCAAATATTGTAGTTCTTACAAAATATGGATATAACTGTTATATAAAGTATTTAGCAAAGACCACCGCAAATCTAAAGTTTCTCTTTTTTTTTTCTTTTTTTTTGCAAAGACTTAGTTGAAAAAAATATCATCTCGAAAGAATTTTTGAAGAGCTGCTATTGAGGGATATAAATTAGATATTTTCAGACTGTTATTAAATGAATTAAATGAGTTGCAGTAAGCAGCAGAGATCTCAGGAAAAATTTAGGATATCTTTCTTCCCTAATTTATAATAACAACATAACAATAACTATACAAATAACATCATATTTCATTCTAAATTTAAAAAATTACATAATCAAAGTAAAAAAATTAAAGCATTTATATACTTTGCTGCCTTCATAGAGAAAGACATCCCATATGCGAAGATATATTTCAACAGGAATGTTGTCAACAAATATTGTGAGGAACCAGTTGAAAGTAAAAAGAGATAAATCCACATTGTGTTGCTCAAAATGTGCATGAAGTCTTGGAATTTTATCAGCCATTAGATCTTTCAAAACTCGCTACAAATAAAAAAATCAATATCAGCAAGGCTATTTTTAGGATCAAAAATTTCAGAAGAAGATAATATAAAGTACAAGCTTACAATTTATAAAGCAACTCTGACACAATATGAAGGCAAATAAAAATAGTCTAAAACATATTTACATACAATGGGATATTGAAACCATTAAGTTTAAATTTTCATGCTTTTTGAAAGTCTGTGCTGACTTAATAAATTATGATTACAGTTTGGATAGATTTGCTTTTCACACTACTTGTAGTTTGTGGCTTAGAAAAATAGCTTTTTAATTCTTGTACATAAAATCAAAATAACCACCACCCAGAACTGAAGATTCAAATTCATACAAATGATCACCATTTTATCAAAAGAACTTTTTCTTTTTTCATAAACGTAATTAAATATGAAAGATATGAGAAATTTTCATCAGAAGGTTGGAAAATTGAAGACAGTTTTAGTAAAAGAAATTTATAAGGGTTAAATTCAACAATGTAAATTATGGGAATAAAACAGAATAAATATGACATTAATTTTCACTGCATATACAAGTTTTTTAAATACTTAAGTAAAGAATTTTAGTTTAAAAGAGTGCATATGAAAAATGTAAAGTTTTCATAGTAACAAAATTAATATGATTCAGATTTGACAAACACGAAAAGTTTTTTTCAGTAATTTATTCACATATTATACATACTATACACATTAAAATCATGAAATCATGCATATGTTAAACATTAAACCAGTCAGTTAACCAATTAGATAGCAGGGGTGGCAAATGGGGGCCGAGAGGGGGTGATTGCGCCTTCAAATTTTTTGAGAGGAATGATAAAAAACGAGCAAATTCAATGTAAGTAAATCGCAAACCAATGTTCATGAATAAAGAATCTTGCTGGTTCTCTGTAATGGTTAAAGAAACTTGACATATTTTCAGACATGAGCAAGTGTTTTCGGTTTTTTTAAATAATTAGAACTTCATCAAGCCTTTACCAGCCTTTTCAGAACAGAAAAAAAAACTGATGAAGAATCATGGTTAAATTTAACGAAAGAAGTAAACCTCATATAGGCTAAATATTTCCTTCTTGCGTGCTCTGTGTAATGATGATTATGAGAGGCCCGTGCAGTGGTGTGGCTGCATGATTTTCACTAAATGCCTTAGTATTTTACATTCATTGTTAAGGTCATCTTTTAAGTGCATCTATTTAATGAATGCTCATCACTTTTTTCTGCTAGAAACAGTATCCTAGCTACGGGGTCTTGCGCCCTTGGCAACTTAAGAAACCTTGGCAACTTGCCCCCCCCCCCCCGGCAAGGTTGCCTTGATGGAAAGTGATCGTGACCACCTATTTTTTTTTTTGGGGGGGGGGGGGCTTGGACTAATTGATTCGAAAAATTAGGAGTCAGTATTGCAACTTAAATATTCTTTTTTTTAAATTGTTTTCAATGATGCCCCATGTTCCTATGCAGTAGATGTAATGTATGTATATGTATGCATGCTCAAATTTTATCATTTGGTAAAATTAGGATTTCATTCGGCAAATTGAAAATTTTCTCCTTACCAAAAATTTTAGTTCTTCCCCCCCCCCCCCCCATTTCACAAAAATTCAATAAAACCAATAGTATTTGCAGTTCTTTAATAAATAAAAATAATATACGTTCTTGAATTAAACGAGAGTAAACATTTTTCAGTTCCGTTTATAGTAATGTATTTATTTTTATTTTTTTTTAAACAGCTTTAACTTTTAATAGATTTTGTTTCAAACCAATAGGAGAATGTATAATATAAATATAACTAATATTTACTAAAAGAAAGAAAAATTATTATTTTGTTTTTCAAATAAAAATCAAGGCATTTAAAAAATTCTATTATAATTAGGAAAGCAAAGCAAATACAAAAAGCACTGCTAATATGAAATTGACTAAAAAACATGACCATTTACATACAGGCAAAATAAAAGCACTATATATTCCTAATTAAGGTCTCCCAACATTTTGTTCCAATAAGGCTTTTTATGCTTAGATTATTTATTATAATGAGAATAAATACTTAGCCTA
The DNA here is from genome assembly GCF_026930045.1 of Uloborus diversus. Classification (NCBI taxonomy): domain Eukaryota; kingdom Metazoa; phylum Arthropoda; class Arachnida; order Araneae; family Uloboridae; genus Uloborus; species Uloborus diversus. The sequence goes on along the minus strand of NC_072732.1, from coordinate 90,553,198 downwards.
AGAAAAACTACACACTTCAAACTATAACACGACAAAATGTCAGCACGAAAAAAAAATGAAATCATCCGGCATAAAATGCCCTCCACTACCTCTCCCTGATATACAAATTATGTACCTTTAAAACACATTGCTTGCTTAGCTAAAACCTTAAGCTAAATCAATGAAATGGAATAGAATTTCACACCACGGGTAAAATCCCTCCTCCCCCCTTTTTTGAGAATTAAAGATTTTTTTATTTCTCCCTCTAGCTCTTTTTCTTGAGAATTTTACTTTTATTTTTAATCTTATTTATAAATGCATTTTTCTACTTATATGATCAGTTTTTAAAAAAATAAAAAGTAAATTTAAAAAACCCAATTCTTTTTTTTATCAGTCGAAATACCACTGCCTGGCTGCTGCACCCCTGGCAAGAGCCACTCCTGCCAAACACTTGGTACGCTACTGGATATAGGGTGGGGCGCAGTTCCTGCTGCCTAGGGAAGTTTAATCAATTTTTCGTTCTTCTGTCTTGTTATTGTTGAGAGAATAAAAAACTTCTTTTGTGCCCAAAAGAAAAGTTTTTGTATAAGATTACATCAGTCTTCAAAAACCAATGTCTTATACATTAACTACAGGTTTTTTCACCTTTAAAATATATATTATTCCATTTAGCTCTTTTTCTTGCGATTTTTTTAAATTCTTCAAATTCTATGATCAAAAAATAAATAAATAAATAAATAAATAATAATAATAATTTCTTTTTTAAAATTTTTTTTTAATCAGATTTCCCTGGCTCCTGCGCCCCTGGCGAGAGCCATTCCTGCCAACCCCTAGTTATGCTACTGGCTAGAAACATATTTTAACTGCTCAATGTATAGTACGCTTTCATAGATACGTCTTAAAAATCAGAGTTGGCAAGTTTCTGCCAAGGCAATTAAAACCACTGGTAGAAACTGGTTAAAACAGGCATGGCAAAAACCACTTTCTGCCAAATTTGGGGCAAAAGCTCGCAAAAACTCACAAAATAACATAAAATTGGTTTTTGATATACAGAAGAAAATGCATGGAAAAATAATTAATTGTTAACCAAAGCACAATTTAATTACAATATTATCACAATTCAAAATCATATGTTACATTTTGTAACTCTGCAGTTACCTCTTTGAAAAGGTAGTTTCAAAAACCTAAAGTTTCTCATTTTAATATGCACAAATGAGAAACCTTAGAATATTCTTGCAATAGAAGAGCTAGAAGGCAATGCATCAAGGAACAAATAATATTCGCAAACCTTTCATCTATCGTATATTTCTTTAAACTGGTCCACCATGTAGTAACTGGGGTAGTAAGAGATAAAAATTTGACTAGAAAAATAATTTTCAGGAAATGGGGCTAGTTTGTTTTGAAAAGCTGTGACACTAGATACAAAAGAAGCCTGTAGATATTGTTTACATTGATTTTCAAAAAGCTTTCAATAAGGTGCCGCATGTTGCTCTACTTAGCAAATTAGCTGATATAGGAATAGAAGGGAAAACTCATTTTGGTAAAAAACTGACTGATCAGAAGGAAACAAAGGGTAGTTGTAAGGGGGAAATTATTCTAATTTGAGTGAGGTCTTAAGCGGGGTTCCTCAAGGATCAGTGTTAGGACCTGTTTTGTTCATTGTCTTTATGAATGATATTCACAAAAATATTTCTGGGAACATGAATTGTTTTGCTGATGATGTCAAAGTTATGGGGACTGTAAAAAATGAAGAACAAGCAAATCAGCTGCAAGAGGATCTTGATTGTATTTCTGAGTGGGCTGATAAATGTGGTATGGCTGTTAATGTTGGGAAATGTCAAGTGCTACATTTAGGGCATGGAAATAAGTGTACAAGTTATTATTTGCAAGGTTCAGTCATTATCAGGCAGACAAAGTTACTGATCTGGGGGACTTAATAAGTCAGGATTTAAAGTTTAGCCAACAGTGCTGCATTGCTAGTAACAAAGCCAATAAGATGCTTGGGTTTATCAATAGATCTATTTCAAACAAATCTAAAGAAGTTCTTCTGCCCTTATATAGAAGTTTGGTAAGACCCCATTTGGAGTATGCTGTTCAGTTTTGGTCTCCTTATCTTAAGAAAGATATTAATGTATTGGAAAGGGTTCAAAGGCGGGCTACAAGGCTAATACATGGACTTTCTCACTTAGATTATGATTCCAGGCTTAGAAGGCTAAAAATGTACAGTCTTGAGCAAAGAAGAGACCGAGGGGACATGATTCAGTTGTTTAAATTTATTAAAATGAAAGATGTTACGGGGCTGAAGTTTAGCACTGAAAACAAAACAAGGGGTCATTGTTTTAAGCTATTTAAATCTCAGGCTAACATGGATATTAGGAAAAATTATTATTTTAGCAGGGTAGTGGAACCTTGGAACAGCTTACCGGAAGAGGTGGTAATGAGCAAGGGAGTAGATAGAGTTAAGAGGGCCATTGATCTTCACTGGGGATTGTAAATTGACTAGGATCAGTCTAGCTGGGCCCAGAGCCTGTTGCTGGTCGTCACTTTTGTATTTGTATTTGTATAGGTACAAAATGTAGGTTAATATTGGCAAGTAATACTCTGTCACATTCTTCTAGAAGCACAATAAGATAATTTCAATCAAACAATTTAGATCAAGCATATAAGCGAGCAAATATCCATCAGTACTGACTGTTTAAATCTGCATATCACTCCTCCTTTCTAAGTACCCATAAGATTTTTGTCCTTTGTTAGATTAATCCAAATATTATGAGCATCTGCAATAAAAAAGTACTCTTTCTGAACTAAATCAAGAGCTCTAGCAATAGATTTTGTTTTTCCCAATGATGAAATAAAGTTTCATTTTTAAGTTTCCCTAAACAAATATCATTTAGCTTTAGTAATTACTTGAATTATTAAAGACGCTTTTTAGTTTTTGCCAGTTTCTGCCGGTTTTTACCGGTTATAACCAGTTTCTGCCACTGACAGGGCAAAAACTAGTTTCTGTCCGCAGAAAGCCAACCCTGTTAAAAATACAAAAATATCTCACATCAACAAATATCGTTTCTGTGGGCTCTTTAACAATGCAATCTCAGGATGACACAAGAGGGTCTTCAAGAGACAATACAAGATGGTCTTTTAAACCATAAAAACCCTTCTCGATAATTTCAAAGCAATGATTTTCGAAAACAACTCTTTCAATAATGAAGAAGCTAATGTCCTTTAACATGTCTTCATATGATTTTTTATTTGTTTTGTTTGTATTGTGGAGAGTTTTTGAACGATGCTTTACTCTACCAAAACATCTTCACTCAGCTAACCTTAATTTTGTGGACTGTTCAAGCTTCAGTTTACGTTACAATTGAAACTATCAATATATTTCACGTGTATATATATTTCAACCAAGCGTGGATCTTTTTAAAAAAATTCTTACTCCAAGAGAATTTTAAAAAGGTGCAAAGAATATTCAAATGAACTTAGAAGAGGTGACCAAAATGCACATGATGATGTAAAGTCAAACATTGATTTAACATATTGTATAAAATAATAGAATCAGTTTTTAATGATATTGACACAAGATTCGATGATAAATATTTTCCTGTATTTTTGGCTCTATATTATCTAGATTAGATGTTGAAAACAAAAAATAAATTGCTTCAATTAGGAGTAAAATTTATAGCATGAGGCAAGAAGACTTGTTTAGAGACTAGACTAGAATAGACTATTTAATGATGATAAATGAAGTTCCCCAGGTGATTTTGAAATGCAAGATGTGAAAGGTGTGTTTTCATATGTAACTTTGTTACTTCAATTATTTTTCAATTATTCCAATCAGTTCAGCTTGTAAAGACAAATTATTTTCGCGTTTCAGGAGGTTAGAAAATTATTTTCGAAGCACAATGGGGGAAAAAAACTTAGCTGAAGAAAGAGCATGACATTGGGCATTGCTGGATTAGTTACAAGATTTCCTGTTCTTCCGCATTTTAAAAATCAAGCATCAAAACTTTATTGAAAGGTGAAATCTGTAGTACAAAAACACTTTTTATGATAACATATTATAAAACGAACTACAAATTTTGTCATAAAAATTTAAATTGTTTTTCAACACTTATTTTTATTAATTCTAAACCTGTATCATGATTACTTGCAGTTAGCCAATATGTGCTTTGGTTCCACACTGAGGTGATTCATATTTAAGAAATTCGACCCCCCAAATGAAATGCTGAAATACCGCCATGTTAGATGGTACGGGAACTTTCAGAGTTAAGCATCGACAATAAAACTGCTGCTTGGTAAGAAACTTTGAAATAAATAATTAAAAACTACACTGAAATTACAAGAAAAAAAACATTGTACAGTAGGCTCACTTTTTCAGGAGCCATTCCCTGCTCTCTTAATCCCCATTTGCTACAACCAAAAGGGCCTGGGTCTCCCAAAGTGGTACCAATAACAACATTATATAAACTGATATATCTTAGCCCAATGAGCATTCAGTGCTCATTTTATAAAAATTAAGTAAAAAACAAAACAAAAACACTTGATGTTTTTGTTTTTTACTTAACGACACAGGAAAAAGTATGGTTTTCATCCATCAACCAGGAACTGATATTCCTTTTCAATTTTCATTTTATATTGGATTTCAAATCAAAAATTTGCCACATAAAAGCAATAAAAGATTTTTTATTTTCATACCAGAAATTCAGGAAATAGAACTTAAAAGTTTATGAAAAAATAAACTTAAATCTCTTTCAATTTTTCCTGTGAGAAAATGTTGTGAAGACGTTGTTATTTGATTATTTTTGGTAAATAATAAGATCCATGAATGTTCATTTGTGATCATATGTAGGTTCAGCAGAATGAAAATGAGGACTTTCCTACAAGTAACTAAGCTTTTATTTTTAGGTATTAAATCTAGATATATTAATTTTTACTGGTACTTAGCCCACTAAATAACATTTAGATACTTTAGCAATAAGGGAAGGCATATTTTAAATACAAATACAATTGATCAAGGATGCCTTATTTCCGTTTTCCAATGAGGCATAGAGGACGTATCTGAATTGTTTTATCCACCCACCGCTTTCTCTTCCTTCTCTATTCATCTTCTCATTCAAAAATTTCTCCTGGAAACCAGACAAGTTCTTTGCCAATTCGCCTCCCCCACAGGGAAACAAAAACACGCCATAAATGCCAACACACACTTGTCTGCTCCTCCGCAAGTCAGGTTACCATAATGAAGGGATTTCAATAAGCAGACAAAACATATGTAAAAATGTAATGTCAGCATTACAGTTGTCATTGCTTACATTTATTGGCTTTAATTGGTTATGGATCTTCTAATGCCATAGAAATTTTGTTTTAAAAAAATGTTTAAAAATATAGTAAAACAAATGAATTAAAATATATTTCATTGAAAGCTGCACTAATTTACATAAAGACTGATAAATGGCAAATCAATTTACCTGATCTACTTGAGATCCAATCAGAGTTCTAGTGTAATAACCTTCAGGCATAATGTATTTAGTGATCGCAATCAAGCACCAAAATGCATCTTCTTCATCCATGAAAAGCAATGCAATTGCAACAAGCCTATTTAAACCCTTTAAAAAATTAATTATTAAATAATTAATTAGAGTGTTACACAACAGAAAAGACATGCAAGTAAAAGAAACTATATTGATAAAATTAATGATTTTCGGCCAGCAAAAGGCTTAATATGTTAAATTTATCACATTTTTGTTAATTCTATTTAAACTTGTGCATTGCTAAAAGAAAACTTTTTGCAACATAAATGTAGTGAAGTACAGAACGGTAATAAATAAATCATTTTGAAGCATTAAAGCGAAATATTAATCCACTCGGGAAAAAATTAAATACACTTACTGGACAAAGATGCAATAAAATATACTGCCTTTAAAATTAATAAAACCTTACAAATAGTTATATATTTAAATTATTATTTTTTCTTTGCTTTTACAGTACAACCTCCTTTATACGAATTAATTGGGACCAAACAATCTAGATAGTACAGGTAATAAGCAAAACTTTCTTGCAAATGCTTTATCATTTATAGTTCAGCTACAGTGGTGTCAAACCGACACTCTAAGTACAACAAATTATTTGTTAAACTAGAACTTTATTTTACTGTACAATCTATGTAGGAGTTGTACATTTAATCAAAAACAAAACCAAATATATAGCATATTGTTCCATTCTTGCAATCATAATTTAAAATTATTACTAAAATTAATATATATATATATATACACTGGTGTCCAAAAGTTAAGCATAATTGTTATTTATGTGAGTAATGTGAGAAATATACATCAAAATAGGGGGAAACGTGATATGCGAGTGCAACACGGTTACAAAATAAGGAAACTACTCAAAAAAACCGTAATATTTACTTTTATCATCCCAAAAAATAGTTTAAATGAAAATTAGGCATATGAGGAGTTTATTCTTTGCACAAAAATTTTTCTTTAAAAGATGATGCTGAAGTTCAATAGTGTGTATGGCCACCTCTGACTGCTAGGCACGCTGCACAATGATTACTCATACTTTCTATGAGGTGGTGGATGAGTTGTGGGCTTAAACAGTTCCAAGCATGCTGGAGAGCTCTTTTTAGCTCCGGAGCGGAGCTTGGCGGGGGCGAACGGGCTGCAAGTTGTCTCCCGAGCATATCCCAGACATGCTCGATAGGGTTCAGATCAGGGGAGTTCACAGGCCGCGTCATTCGCTGGATATTTTCTGATTCGAGGAAGTCATCGACCAGAGCTGTTCGGTGACATGGCGCGTTATCATCCATGAATATGAACTCAGGACTAACAACACCTCGAAACAAGCGAACATAAGGCTCAAGAACCTCGTCTCTGTATCTTTGACCAGTGACTAAGCCTGTCTCAAAAATATGGAAATCGGTGCGGCCATCCAACATAATGCCCGCCCACACCATTACTCCTGCTGACGCAAATTGATGTCTTTCTCTTATGTTTTGTGGTTGGAAACGAGTCCCCTTTTCTCTCAAGATTGTTGCCTGACGAGAATCACCCTGTAGAGTAAAGCGGGACTCATCACTGAATATCACATTAGCCCACTGTCCCTGACTCCAATGTCGATGTTGCAAACTCCAGTTTAAACGAGCGCGTTTATGCGGTGATGTGAGAGGAATGCAAACTGCTGGTCTTCTGGCATACAGACCGACATGATAGAGTCTCCTGTAAACAGTTTGCCTCGAAATTGTTATTCCTATGACGGCACTGAGCGCCGAACCCAGTTCTCTGGCACAGCTGTTCTTATGACGTCGTGCAGAAATTGCCAGAAAACGATCTTGGATTGCGGTTGTAATTCTTGGTCGACCTGGTACTGGTCGGCGGGTAACATCTCGCGTATTTGAAAACCTCTGCCACAGTCTCGAGATTACACACTGAGGCACATTAAGAATACGAGACACTTCAGTTTGTGATCGTCCAGATTCTAGCATTCCAACGACTTTTCCTTTCGCAAACATGTCCAATTGGCGTCTTTGTGCCATTATTAGTTCTGTTTCACCAGATCCAATGTTTCTTGGTACAGCAATTGCATGGAACGCGCCTGAACTCTCTAAAGCGTGCGAGCTGTTTTATCCACATTCCGAAACGCGCACCTAATTCGCACATGACACCATCGACTATACTATTTTGCATAAACATATTGTTTCTTCTTCAACCAATGAATCTCCATAAGCAACTTTATATAATTTTACGAAAATTTACAGATTTTTCTCGCATTTTATGAATTATGCTTAACTTTTGGACACCAGTGTATATATATATATATATATTAGGGTGGTCCTTATTTTTGAAGTTGTAGATATTTTATACGACACCCTCTCAATTTGTTCCATTATACAAATAAATGATCCGTCCAAAATTTTAAGTCAATCCATGAATATTAACACGTGCCCCTAGTGCCCCCTTTTTTGAGTTTTGAAGAAAAAATTGCGGATTTTCTCATTTTTATGTAAAAATATTCTTAGGTTTCATATTTAAAGTAATTTTGAACATCAATAGATGTTGCTACTTCCAGACCAACCATTCTCTCACTTTCATTCTATAAAATTTTACATATTACACAGGGTACAAGTACACCAATGGCCTTGGGACAGGCATACCGCTATTCGCACTCGTTTCAAACCAAGCGTCAGGGGAACATTTCTTTCTACCAAGATGGACACAAGGGATTCTAAACACCATTAATGAATGGCCTAGGCCATTTATGAATGATTTTTGACAACAACAAATTGCCTCCTCCAGGCTTTGGGTGTGTTGATTTATAAAATTTTCTGTGTATGTAATAGGTGTGGCAAATAGGATCACTAGGTTTCCATGCTATAAATATAAGTAATGATAATTATATTTTAATTCGCTGTTCTTTAGTTATATACTTAAATGTTTATACATTTTTATAATTTAAATTTTGAAAAATCCTCGATTACCCTACCATAAAAATAAACTCTATTTTCCATATCTAAAATATAAATTTAAAAAAATTCCAGCTCGGAATAATGTAAAAATCTATACTTTAACCTGTCTTCTATTTCAGTACATAGTCCTTTATTATCAAATTCCTCTTGCATTTCACAATATTTAGAAACCGAAATGGGTATCTATCCTAACCTGTTGAACCTTTTTTCTGTATTTTGTCTACCACAACGTAAAAAAGCTTGACAACTATTGAGATCTGCTCGCATTTCATCAATGTTAGACAAATGCCATATTAGGGACAAATATGCTGCTCATTTATTAACAGCCCATGTAGATGCAGCAAATTTAAATCCAAATAACCTTATGATCAATTGTACATCCCTTAAGAGAGCAAGAGAAAATCTTCGAGAGGTAAAATCAGATTTCATGAATTTAAATCTAGGTTTTTTATTTATTCCCTGGGATACAAAGCTATATCCAGATGTAAATGGAAAAAAACGCCCGATAGGCTTACCATGATAGTTTCAGGTTCCAATGTTGAACAGCTACTCAGAATTTCTGAGATATTTCTTCAGTTGTATATGATATCTTCGATGATTGCTCTTTATTGCTAACTGTTCAAACTGTAGTGTTTTATACAGCGGCTTACAATACCGGCCGTATAAATTGTGCATGTAATTTTTTAGAGCGAAAGCTGAACGGTGATATATTGCATTTGTATTGCTATCATCATGCACTTGAAATCGTACTACAGAGTTCTTTAAAGAAGTTCTTGCCTTTCTTAGTTCTAGACTCGATATTCCATTATTTAAGCGCTTCAAAATTCAAAAATTACACATACCACTTAAATTCTAAAAGAATAATTTGATGACATATTATTGTTTATAGAAAGCGGAATTAAGAAATATTACAGAGAATTCTCATAACGTGTAATATTATTTCTTAGTGAAGTCCTCGCTCCTACAGGGATATGTTTTCTGCAACCAGGAGCTTATCTGTGAGCCAGATGGGTGGCAAAAGGAATTTATTGTTCGAATGTTTATATATTTAGGAAACAATTTAAATTGACCTTACATGAAGAGATTGTCCGTAAATGCTGTTTTACAGTTAAATGTTGTATGACGATATAGTTTTTCGCAGCAACCCTTTCTAGGCCTTTTAAATTAATATAAATTCTAGTGTCTAAAAAACCTGCAGCGTACAAAATGATGACAAAATCTTTAGACGATATAAAGTAATTAAAAAGATTAATTTTAGTGCTACCCCGCTGTAAAAATATTTTGCAAACATAGGAGAAACGATGTACGGAGTCTGAAGTAAAAACTCGAAGATTTGTGAGAAAATTATCAAAAGTGTTAAAGTTCAACGTCCTAGGGGCACATGTTATTATTGACTGATCGAGTTCAAATTTTGCACCAATTACTTTTTATTATAGTGTCACAAAACTAGGGGGCGTCACTTGTTGAATTCCGAAAAAAAAATATTTCCCATATAAATAATGACCACCCTAATATATATATATATATATTTCAACTCTACAAATTTGATCTGGATAAACCAGAGATCCAGATAAATGGAGTTCTGCTAAACTTGCATTTATTTAATATTTTCAAGATTTTTTTCAAATTCTTATGGAATACATTACTCACTTGACAATAACCAACAGCTGGATCATGTCGACTATATGCGAGCAACACTCTCCTCAACTTGATGATGCCATTTGAATCCAGATTTTCATAGTGACGATTGTTAGGTAAAGTTCTGAGTAAATCAAGTTCAATCTATGAAATAGTTAAATGTTTTAATAAACATCACCTAATTAAAAATTAAGACTTAATTTTCAACCAAGCTGTCATTTAATAAACTAACCTTGGTCTTCATAAAAAAATACTTAAGTAAGTAAGAAAGGGAAAAATTAAACAAAATTAACAAGATTCAAGGAATGAATGTGTACTGCAAAGTCACGAGATGTAGAACTTAGTACATAGCACTTAATTTAATGCAAAAGTATAAAAAATCTAAATATCACAAAAGGAGTGAAGGAACTACCTCACTTACAACAGAACTGCCAGAATTAGAACACAAAAAACATATGAAAATTTGTGCTGCCTCATTAAGTTGAAAGAGGTGAGTTTTGTAGTAGTAGTCCTTTCACTGTGAAACACAGCTTGACCAATAGTGATCATTTACTGATCACCTTAAAATGAGGGGAGTTAAACGAAGTGCAGTAATAATTTATTAGCTACATACAAAATTCATAAGATGAATATCATACACTTTGTTTTAAAAAAGTATAATCTGAGAGAATCAATTATATTTTCACTGGATTTCAGTCTCTTCTAATATAAGACAAAAATAAGAGAGACTAAAAAAAGAGTTTATAATACATAATTTATTTTTAGCAACTAATTAATCAAGTAACATATTAAACAATTACAGTCATGCTTGAATAAAAATACTTATATTAATAAGTTCACAGAATATACATACTTGTTTTACAGAGGGATCAATTCTTGACACATATTCCTTCGATGTAAGAAGACTTGTATAGTAATTTGAGCCAAACATAGATTTATAACACTTTATCCACATTAGAGTACATCTATGTTTTAAAATGAAATAAGAATTGTATTAATATAAATATAATAACAATATGATTAAAAAAACTATTAAAATCAATTAGAAATAAGCTCTCAACAATTTATAAACACAAACCTTGAATCAATAAGATGAGGAGTATGTAATTGAAAAACATGACATAGCAAGACCAAAAACTCTTACACACTTTGTTTTGAAAACTCAAATCACATGCAGTATTATGGAATGAGTAAAGCAAATTTTGTGAAATTCCCAATCATATCCAGTTGATTATAGACTACAAAAATAATAAGTATTACTATTAATTAATTTTGAAATTAATATTTGTTTCAGTTATTCTGAACTATGACAGGATGATAAGTAAATCTCATTTTATCCAGCTATTTCTGTGCAAACTTTACTTTATTTCGATAAAAACTTCAAATTATATGGAATTTTTAAGCTTTATTCATCAGTAGAATGTGAACTGTAAAATGGTTCGGTACATTTTAGGTGATAAAAAACACATTGTGACAAATTTGCAAATTTTTGTTTTCTTAAAACTTCACACACCCTGTTTCACTCTCCCTTACCTTTTGTCATAGCATTAATGATATTCATGATATTTTAATTTACTTTTAAGAAAATAGAACATATTCGATAACTGCAAAAATTTCAAATTCAGGAAAATATTTTTGGCTCAACAATCTAAATGGATACTATGGCAAAGTTAAAAATGCATTTCCTTGGGATTGTTTCTGAGTGAAATTTATGAATCTACTTATGAATGTTTGTCTCTTTATCATCCACTTCACTGTCAGAGGGAAAATTCATAAAACAAAGCCATGACATTAGGCATTTTAATTATTTTTTGCTTGATTTCAATTACTATTTACTTTTGTTTAATATTTTCCTTATTTATTTGAGACTTTTGAACCCTTCTTTCAAATTATATTTAATGAAATCCATTTTTGATACAACATTTAACCCTAATCAAGCTGTGAGCAACAACATTTTTAGAAAAACAGTGAAGCCTCTACAACCAAACACCTCTTTTTTTAATGACCACTTCTTCAAACAACCAAAATTTAATATAATATTATTTTTTTACATCAAGAAGCAGAGGTGGTTGCTTTAAAGGGTTTCCTGTATTTGAAAGATAATTTATAGGTATGCTAAAAGATTGATCTAAGCGTTTCCCCCTCTGAGTAATTTTTAATGCAGAAAACCAGCACAGTAATGCTGTGTTAGCCAAGTGAAAAATTTTAATTTCAAAATCAAAGAAACTTATATATATTAAGTCATGTGCATTTGTAAAAAGTTTAAAATCTACATTTATTTTTTTTAAAAAATGTAACAAATTTCAACATACCCTTTCCATATTTTCCCCCTATATTCACATGGAATGCCCATTCGCACCAGAATTTTCAATTCAGGGGAGCGTTGCAGTTCTTTTGCCCCTAAGGAGACTATAAAGTTATCCCACTTTGACCTCCATATTGTAAGCTCTGGATCCTGTCAAAGATGAAACATAGTTCAAAAATACACAAAAGCACACCATAGCTCATAAAATCTTTAAAATATGATGGTTTATCGAACCCAATTGAGCAACAAACAATTAAGCTATAAGGAGGTTGTCCATCAGTACATAAAATATAGAATACAGTACAATAACAATAAAAAACCAGGACTGTAAAATACAAGATACTGATTAATAAACCAATCGACTTTACAAACAGTAAAGGATACTTACATTTGACTTGTTGGCAATGTCTTCGGATTTCTGTTTCAAATTTATAGCCTTAGTTGATAACAAATCTTCTTTACCCCATCTCCAATTAAAACCCAACTCATCATACATTTTTTCTCTATGAAAAAAAACAAAAAAAAACAAATAAGCCTTTATTATAGTGTTGCATGCATTTTTTTTAAGTTTTGAAAAAAAAATTCTGCAATTAATAAAACATCTTTTACTTCCAATCCCTTATTGAAAATTTTGTTGAGTTTTCAATAATCTCTAAAACTTGAATCAGTTTATCATAAATAAGATTTTTAATAAAGACTAACAATCTAATCATTCCTAACCATTAAAAAAAATCAAAAATTCAAATATCAGAATGCAAAACATAATGTTTACCTGGACCATGATGGCACTAAATCTGCTTGAGTTGTAGTATCTACAGCAGCTTCTTGCAAAAGTTGATCCACAATTCCTAAATTGAAATCTTTAACACCTGCAAGAATTTTTAAAGTAATATATGCCATTATTATCACAGATGGCATAAAAATGCTTTTAAAACAGTGTTGGCAACAATTTATGCATTTTCTGCAGATATAAAACCAAATTGAAAATAACATAGTTTTACACATTGTTTTGAAAAAAAATTTCACAAGCATTTTGAAAAAAAAAAACTATCTTATTAATTTTATTTTACCAACATATATCTCATTAAAACTTAGTATATGTATTTGTTTCTATACCCTTGGCATGTTGTGAAATCAATAGCATACTTGCCATCTTTCGAAGAGAAAAAAAAAGATTTTCACTAAAGGTATATAGATGATTTACCAGCGATACATTTTGCATCATAATTATTATATTATGCTTTTAAATGCAGTGAATATCAAATTTAAAACGAAAAAGTGATTTTTCTGAGCTGTAAGCTGATTTGATTAATAACAGCAAGAAAAAAAACAAAACAAATACTGCAATGAAAAATCAAATAAAAAGAAATGAATTCACTTAAAATTTCAATATTCCCCCCAAAAAAGTAACTACAAAAACTTAATTGCTAAAATCCAGAAAATATATGAATAAATCATTAAAATAAAATATAAAATAAGTAGGTATGAGGTAGCTAGAGGGGTCAAAATGCTAGGTCAAAATACTGGGGGGATGCATTTGGTGGCCCCTTAATTGTTTCAAACGCATGTTCCAAAAAATAGGAAGAGAGAAGATTTAGCTTCTGGTTTAGCAGGGATAGTCATATTACTAGATGTTAGTAGTAGCAATGTAAATTTAATGCGAAGGATAACATTCAGTCAGAAATAGAGGTGTTGGAGGGCTTTCTCCTGGCATTTTTTCAAAATTGAAGATATAAAAACGCAGTTTTAGACTATATTTAAGTTGGGGAGGAAGAAGAGAGGGGGTCCGATAGCCACTCCCAAAATCCCCCCCCCTCTCCCGAATTTAAGTTCCCAAAACACAATCGTATGTTACATTTGGTTATGTATTGAATGGAGGTCCGGGGGCTTTCCCCTCGGAAAATTTCAAGATTGTTATTTGAAAAACATGGTTTTAGACTATCTATGATAATGTTAAGGGAGAAAAAGACTCGGGGTCTTCCTTTGATACATTTCCAAACGTCAAACTTCAAGCAAGCAATTGCAAATCATTTCTGATGGTGACGGGTCAAAAGGGATCCGGGGGCTCTCCCCTTTGAAAAATTTGAAAATGTTGTTCGAAAAATGCAGTTTCAGATGACCTATGGTGATATTAATAGAAAGAGAGATGTGGGGCCATCTCCCAAAGTTTTTTGAAATTGAAGCCCTAAAAACGCTGTTGTAGGCTTAATTTTGTTAAAATTGAGTGTGCCGCCAGTTTCTTGAAGTTAAAGTTCCAAATATGTAATTTAAGCCAACCTTCAATGGAAGATGGGGAGGGGGGGAGGTTGAAGGGGCTCGCGCACAGAAATGTTTTGCAATTGAAGCACTAAAAGCGAGATTTAAGACGTTTTCCGATGATGTTGGCGAGAGAGAGAGGGGAGGAGGGTGCATTCTCTCAAAAAACCTTCGATACGTAGAAAACGCACTTTTAGAAGACTTTTTGGTAATGCTAATGGGTGGAGAGATTCAGAGTCCTCCCCTGGTAAAAATTGAAATTTAATTAATGCAATTGTAGGCGATTTTCAGCTAGAGGGGTAGGTTGTTTGGGAGATCTTTCGTAAAAAAGTTTTTGAATTGAAGTCTTAACAATGAAATTTTTGGGGATCTTTGGTAATATTAGGAGGAGAACAGGTTCAGGAGACCTCAGGGAGTTTTTAAACTGAAAGTCTGAAGACGAAATTAATTCGACCGTGAATGATGATGAATGACTGATTGAGAGGGGGTTTCATTTGGAGCACTCTCATGGTTTTTCGAAATTGCAGTCCTAAATACTAGGGTGGTTCAAAAAAATCAGTATTTATTTTGGAATTGCGTTACCTCTTAAAAGTTGTAGTTTGGTATCCTCAATTGGGGAAAAATAATAAAAATTCTAAGTTGACATCCTCAATTCGGGCGTAAGATTGAAAATTTGAAAAAATGTGCTAAAAATTGAAGTTTTCCAAAAATAAGAAAATTAGTTTTTTTGTATTTAGGAAAATGTAACAGCCATAAATTGTCAGTATATAGTGTAGTTTGAACCTAAAAGATATTTTATAGTTTTTACATAAGATCTTTAATTTGCGCATGTGCCTTAGATTGGGCAGGAGATTTTAGCCCGATTAGAGCCGTACGCGCAAATGAAAGATGTTATGTAAAAGCTATAAAATATTTTTTGAGGTTCAAACTGCGCTATATACTGACAAGTTATGGCTGTTGGATATAAAAATACAGAAAAAGAACTAATTTTATTATTTTTTGAAAAATTCAGTTTGTAGCACATTTTTCCAAATTTTCAGCCTCATGCACGAACTGCAGATGTCAACATAGAATTTTTTTATTATTTTTCCCACATTTTGAATACCAAACTACCATTTTTGAGAGGTAACGTGATTCCAAAATAAAGAAATCGATTCATTTGCTTATGTGTAGACCATCTTTAATGATGTTAGGGCAAGGGATGGGTTTTGAGAACATTTTCTCGGATTTTTTTTTTAAAACCGAAGTTTTAAAAACTCACTTCCAGGCCAGCTTTAGGGATGTAAAAAAAGGATTTGGAGTTATCCATTTTACTCTCATGGTTTGGCTACGTCCCTCTTTTCATTTTCAATTATTGATAAACAAATTGTGGTATTACTTTCTTCCAATTTTCCTTTGCCAAACAAGATTATTTGCTTGGATTTCCCATAATAAAATTATCAGTTTCCAGCCTAATATTTTTGTTTTCTTGAAATACAAACATCTGTGGCCCCAGAAAAAGAACTTATAACATTTTGAACAGATGTGGTAATTTTTTGAGATACCTTTGGTCTTATTTATTCCATTTCATTTTATTTTAAATGTGTCTTCAGCATCTCTTGATCAAGCTTTGATTTACTTACGATTTTTACATTCGAACATTTAGAACTTCTGGTGTATTTATTACAATACTTTGATTCTCTCTTAGCATTAAACTGTTTCCCCCCCCCCCCCTCTCTGTTTCAAATATATTTTGGCGACAAATGCATTTTTCTCCACTTAGGAATGATTTTCAGGACAATATTTGTCATCAAAAAAATTACATATCGGAGTGTTTTAGCGGTCCCTATGAAGTCATCCTATTTATTTATCTATTTTTTTTTAAACTGAAGAACCATGACGCATGGTTTTGTATAACCAGGGCCGCTGACAGACAAGGAGTGCATGTTTTGTTGCCCGTCCTCTCTCCCATTATGCTAATTTTACTCTATGCACAATACTTTAAAATTTAAGTCAGGCCCATAGTTTGCGACTGGACAGACATATCCACTATGCGGCCTGGTGAATAGTGCACTGAAAACTGGTGGGGGGGGGGGGTTAAAAATATTTAAAACGCACATTTCAGCCGCCCTTACTTCAAAATTCTTTATAAAAGAGAGTCATGGATGTTCCTAAATTGTATTTTAAGATCCCATTTTTCATTCAAATTTTACAGAAAAAATACTTTTTGTCACTATTATTTCAATTGTTCATTTATATTTACCATTTTAATTTTTTAAAACAACGAAGAGTTTCCCTTTTTCTTCGTTTGTTGCATCGCTAAAAGGAAATTGGTGGCCCCATTTCTGAAAAGCTGGGGGGGGGGGGGCTCTCCCCTGACATTGGTCGATGACTAGAAATGCTGCCATCTATTGAGAAAAAAGTGAAACTTTTTGATAATTTATCGAAAACTGGAAAAACAGGAGAAACTGGTAAAAAACGGGACATCGGGAGATGGACGCAAAAAAAACGGGAGTCTCCCGCTAAAAACAGTAAAGTTGGCAAGCATGGCATACTCATTATCTTTATAATATTTTTGCAGGATCATCTTAATTTAGAATTTTATAAGCCAAGTATATCAAAATTTGGAAAAAGAGGGAAAAAAATTATTCCTTTATTTTGTGATTAACGCTTAGACATTTGAATCGCTTTTATACTGCTATAAACAAAAATAAATTTCGATTTCAACCATGATTTTTCCCCTTCTTTTTTTTTTTCAACTTGAGAGCAGAACATTTAGTTACTTTGTGAACATATAGAGAGAAAGAAGAAGTTTGCAGATAAAATGTTTTAAACTTTGAGTATATCTCCAATAAGCAAAGGACACTATTACATTTTAACAAGATGACCTCAAAATTTTAAACCAAGAAAACTCTGGTGTCAAAAAAAAAGGGGGGAATTTCCTTTTTTTTTTAAATACAATAAAGAAAATTAAAAATTAAAGCAAAAGTATTGCTTTTTTTTTTTTTTTTTTTTTGTTGACTAATTCAACAACTGATTACTCATAGGTCTCATTACTCATAAATCTAATGCTTACAACAGCAGTAATTAATTCATTAAAACTTGAACATTGCAATCAGATTTTTAATAAAAATAGACTACACTTATGAACTTTACTGCAAGTTTTCACAAGTATACTAATTAATGTATGCAGAAATTATTATTTAGAAATCAGAATAAAGTCAAAGAAACATACCAGTTCTTTTCAGTTCATTCAGCAAAAACAGAAGTTTGCTTTGTATTTGGTAACTACGAGCCTCCCACTCACTGCACTTCCTGAAAATAGAAAGGAAATTTCATTTCTATTAACTATGTGTCAACTGGAATGCAAAATATTTTATACTTAAAAATGCTTTTAAATTGAAAATTCTAACATCAATAGTGGTTTTCATTTTAATCCTAAATTTAAGTAGCATGAGTCATGTTTTAGATTAAGTGTGGTTTATTTCTGAAATGTTAGCCTTTTGTTCTCGTAATACGACTGTTCTAAACAAGAGTTGTTTTAACTATTATTGTTATAACTAAAGGATTTAGAAAAATATTTTGCAATTTCTATTTCATTAAAAATATTTTTAATTACATCATCAGCTATAAATACTTTTAAAGGACTTATTTTTGCAAGCAGTAATTTTTGCAAAAATCAAGATATTAGTGATTTTGTGAGCTGAAAATTTCGTGAATTTTATATGAACAGTTGATTATATAAAGTTTAATATTTTCTAATGCCCTGGTGCACAGTGGGCACTCTGAAACAGTTCTTAGAAAAATGTATTGCTGCTCTCGAGGATCCACTGTACTACCCAGATTTCATACCAGTTTCCAAAACTGAAAAGTGTATTGAAGGGCATACATTATTAGTTTGTATAAGAGGTGATAGGAAAAGCAGCAGACTTTTTGAATAAGTGTCACCTAATGATCTGCAGTACTGCTTTGAACAGTGGAAAATTTGTATGAAGTGATAGGGAAGGGGGGCAAGTTGAATGCACTAAAAAGGAGTTGTTTAATGTTCTCAATACAGCTAATTTTTAAGACCAGTCTGGTTATTTAACTTAAGCTGAATAAACAGAAGCAAATTAAGTGTCTATAAACTACAGTATGGGACCCCAAATTTGGAATGCTTGGGACCACGAGCATTCCTCAGTACTCTAAGTGCAATGGATGACTGGAAAGCCACCGAGTTAGACAGAGAGTGTGGTTCAAGCACAGCTGATAAAGTTGACCAATGAAACAAAAAACTTTGATTGGTATGTGGGCACACTCCCTCTCAACGGCTGCTCTCAACTCATTAACTTGTGCTGTGAGCATTGTGCTTGATATATCCCTACAGAAAAAAATTCTTTGGGATCGAATTCAGAAACTGTATGGAGTGAGTGTACAAGAGTTGATCATTCTATACAAATTTTGCAAGGTAACACTCACATAATTCAAACCTCCGGTCGTGATTATCTTCATGAAGAGTGTGTACAAATCTAGGAATAAATCCATTACACATGGTTCAAACTGCGGCAGATGGTCAGTAGTCTCACAAGTCACCTCCTGAACAAATTTTCTAGAAAATTGAAGTCAAATCTCAATGACTTTTTTTTCTCATGTGAGGCTGTGGATAATCTTACTCATCCAAATGTTTCTCATTGACATTCTTAAGCTCTTTCTTCCCTAAACTAATTCAGCAAACGAAAAATTGTGAGTTTCCCTGGTAAGTTTCCTTGAAATTCTTTTATTAACAGTTTTTGTACTTTCCTCATGTTCTAAGTTTTCTAGTAGAACTAAAGAATGATTTTTTTTACTCAAAGTTAAGTCCAACTTGAGTCTTTATTTAAGCCATCACACTTGAAAAATGAACAAAAATAGCAGCAGTTATAAGCATTCAAAGAAGATAGACATTTATTGGGGACACCCTGCATTCAAACAAAGAGCAACAAAAATTGTAAAATTCTAGCCAGCAGGAAAAAAATTTAGGTACCAGACTAATCATTTCTCTAATTTTATAGGAGTATTCAGTAATTCTTCTCCTCACAGAATAAGTTTCCAAAGCATTCTTTTTTTAGTTGCCCAAGCAATGTCCTGTACAGGATTTATCGAACCCTGCACACATAGTGAAACCTGTGTAAGTTGAACACTTGTGGTGCACTAATTTAGTGGTCAACTTATAGAGGTTGAATTATATGATATAGATCTAATTCTGTGCCTGAAAATAGAGGGCAACTTAGACGGGTGGTCAACTTACAAGGGTGGTCAACTTTACAGGTTTCACTGTATATACACGTACACATAACTCTTGTATGGAAGCAATGAAAGATATAGTTAATTCACTGTTTAACAGCATTCTATTTAACGATCATTTCTATTTAAAAACAACTTTTCAGTCTTGAACCCTTCACTGAAGTGTTTTTGAACATTCTACTTAAGTACGATTTTTGTGATCCCACGTTAGAACAGCGAGGGACTACTTGACCACTTGTGGTTCACTACTTTAGTGGTCAACTTAAACAGTTGGTCAACTTATAGAGGTTGACTTATCTGATACAGATCTAATTCTGTGCCTGAAAATAGTGGGCAACTTAGACAGGTGATCAACTTACAAGGGTGTTCAACTTTACAGGTTTACTGTATTATTTTCCTGCTTTGAAAGTAGTTAAATAGAGAATCAACTGTATTTTTCATCAAAGTATTTAATTCAATAAAAAATTAGATAACAAAACAAACATTACATAGACAGTAGTTGTACTCTATCTTCAGCATCTCTACGCAAATGATTAAGCTCCAGAATTTCATTGTTGAGAAATTTATTTTGTAATTCAAAAGCTTGAACAGCATCCTATAAAATAGGAAAATTCAACCATAAATTATGTGCTTAAAGAATTATTTTAACAAAATATAAAAATAAAAAAAGCGGTTCAGGGAGAAAAAAATTCCCTAAGTCATAAGGCTGTGGTGTTATCCACCATCAGCCTTTTTTTAGGGAAAATGAACAATAAAAGCATTCTATTTTATCAAAATGTTACATTTATATTTCCTCAATCTCTGTGTACCTGCAGTATAATCCAACAAAATAATTAAGAGATTTATAAGTAGTTGAAATTGATCTTCCTAAATTGTAGTATTTCATGCAATGTTATAAATAATGCAAATCTTGTATACCATGAAAAAGAGAGTTTTCAAACTTTTAAATATAATTATTTTCCCACTTTGAAGTCGCACTACTTTTATTGAAATAATTTAAACTGCATGCTAATTCTGATGTGGTTCCAAGATATCTCAAATGGCAGGATAACTTTGAATCTGGATAACTGCTTTTAAATGAATTTAAAAATTATTAATTTTTTTGTTTTGGATAGCTATACAACACTTCAAGAGTTTTTCTTTTGTTTCATACCGACAAGTACAATAAAACTATTAAAATATGAATGGTGTACATGAAATACACCGCCAGCTCAGTCATTTCCAGCCGAGGACTGCAGTTTCGTGCTTATTAGCACTCATCAGCCCGGCATAGGAAAGTGACTGAGCTGGAGTAATTTACTGAATATGAATGGTGTAGTTTGAAATAGAGTAATTGTGCTCAAAATTATTCTGAATAACTGTAATGCTATTACTGTATTACCTTCTATTAATATAAATTTACTGCCATGGGAAGGTAAAAGGCAGTATCTGCAACTTTTTCATCTTTCAAGTTTTTGCATTTTTGTCATCTATTGTACGTTAGCTTTATTGTACAAGCAGGCTTATTTGGTGCCTGCTGAAAATAAAGCCCTAAAAAAATGTCAAATTCCAACATATTCCTATTGTTCGAACAGAATCCAAAATGAATTAAGAGAGACATTTTCAGACAGGAATTCAGAAATATTTTCTACAAACATCTCAAAAACTAATTTCTACAGATACTGCACTTTACCTTCCGACAACTGTTTAATCTTTGCATAAATTATGATATATAATACAATAGAAAACAATCTTTGTTTCTAACTGTCATTGAACTAATTATGTCTTTGCATAAAATAGCAAAAACAGAAAAATAGATTTTTGTTTTTACATACAAGCATATAACTTGCCAAAGGACTATTTTATGAACATCAAACCCCAAGGATGACTTATTTTTCTTCGTGAGTAGAAGAAATCAAGGAATTTCATAGCATAGTATTTTAAGAAGGAACATCACAAAAAAAACTTCGCATATTAAATAGTATAAATTACTTTCAAATCATCAATAGTCATTGCTTCTTTAGGCTCAACAACAGGTTTTGTAGATTCAGACTTCACACTCTCCACACTTTTTCTCCTTTGCTTCTCATCTACCTTTTCTGTCTCCAGATCAAATATTTCATTTGTTAGAGCCATAATTGTTTTATCTTTCTGTATTAGCATTTCTTGAAATAATTCATTATTCTTTCGCAATTCAGCAACTTCATTTTTTAAAGATCTAGAAAAAAAATAGAGGAATAGTTCTGAAACATCAATACCAAATTTTTAAATCATACAAACATCTAGCATAAAACTCAACAGAATAATTAATTTTATTTGGAATTAAAATAATTTTCAAAATATAAATCTATAAATTTCTTTTTCAACTGAGTAGGAAATGGAATAAAATAAGCAATTTAATTTATTTAAGAACCAACTCACTGAAGGCCTCAGCGCAGGCTCTAGTAGTTTTGCTGGCCCAGGCGATGTTAAAAAGATCCGACCCCAGTTTTAATAACATTTTTTTTTCTTAAATTATCAAGCATACTCTCATATTGCTGCAACTTGAGCAGGAAAAAAATCTCAGGAAAAAATTTATGTTTTTCTTTATTTTTTGAGCAATCACGATTGCTTATTGTTCTTGCTTATTGTATTTGTGTCTGTACACAGACACAAATACCCACGCCTACATACACACACTCGTGGTTGAGAAAATCATAATTTGAATTCAAGATGTCAAAATTCAATTTTTCTTTTTCTTTTTTTGCCTCCTTACATTTTGCCATCTTGAAATTTGCCTCTCTAGGTGGTGCGCAATTCGCCTACCCCAGGAGCCGCACCTGGAAGGTCTTTATACGAAACGTTTCTCCTACTATTATTCCGAGTTCAGTGATGAGTAGAGCCCAGATTATATGTTAATGTACATACGCAACTGCAAGTTTTCTTCTTTTGATGTTAGGTTCACATAAAGGCATAAAAGTGGCAATTTTCTAATATAAATGCATATTACTAAGTTCTTTACTTTTGCTTCTTTTTTTTTACTATGAAAAATATTTAAAACAAATATTTTGCTTTTCTCAAAGAATGAAAAATTGAGCAACCCATGGCGGGCCAATTTGTAGAAATAAATACTGCCCACTCTGATGCCCATTAAAAAAAAGAAGTTATTTTTTTTCTTTTTAGGATTTCCAAGGAAGGTCAGAAAGAGACCTTAAATTTGAGCATTTGCCTAGTACACTTTTAGTGATTCTCAGTCATGGTAAATATCTGACAGAAGGAAATATGATTGAAAAAAAAAAGAGAAACCCTATGAGAAGAATTCTGCAAATAATTAAGGAAAAAACAAAATATATCTAAAATTGGAAGGGATCAACAACTATATCGGACACCTGCTTTGGACAAAAGGCTTCTGATTTAGAGTTCAATGTCTGGTCTCCTGCCACCAGATCAATTTCTCTTGCTTTTTAAGGAATCTAAAAAGTCATCAATCTTTGTGAATCAAGAGTACAGTTGGGAGTCTTTCTAGTTTTGATATCATCTTGGAAGAGAAATTTTAGAAAATCTAATGACTGTCAATGCAAAGGAATCGGATCATGTTGCTGAATTTTCTCTAATTTATGTCTAAGAATATGAAAATGATCAATTTTGTACTAGCATTCATCTGGTTTTAAGGTACAAAAATTTCTCCTACTTTCTCATTTTGTTCCTCCTGCTTTTTCGCCTTGTAAGGTTGGCAAATCTGCTTTATAAACAGTAATGAATCTTTCAACCAGAATTTCACAGCACGGTTGAAAAGTCATGATGTAAAGGTAAAATACTGCCAATAACATTTGTAGAAGTAGAAACGATATGTATCTTTAAAAATGAAATTGCACAACAAAAGGCAACATCTAACCGGAAAACCATAGAACAGCACACTGGAACTTATAACTACAGTGAAGCACCGTTTATATGTTTTTGAAGGGACCGTATGAAAAACGTATAAATGAAAAAACATATAATAGGGCTATGTTAATGTGTATTAGGCTCTGTAGGGAGCAATTTAAAAAAGGTGCAAATGATAAGTACGTATAAAAGAGAAACATATAAACGGTGCTTCACTGTATTAAGTTATTAATATGGATTCTGTTTTCAGTGTGAGTAATTGTACAAACATTTATTTATTGCCTTAAAACAAACTGCAGGCATATAAAAATGATAATTTTTATATTCAGATACAATAACTTCTCTCTATGTAAGTAACAAAGTCACAAGTGCACATTTTTTAATTTTAGTACATGTTTTAGGTTTTTGTACATATATTTGCATGCATATTTTGATGACTTTCTATAATATATTATTCAGGCTGTAGTGATAAGTTATCTGAAATCATTACACCTATGATTAAGATAAATGTTCAACAACAAAGCAAATTTTCAAATATATTTGCACAAAAACATGCTTTATTTTAATTTTGTTTATTCATTTTAATTCATATATTAGCACTAAAAAAATTTATGTTTAATGTATTGATTTTAAATACTTTCTGCCAAAATAAATTAGTCTTGGATAAAATTTTCAATATCACCGTAGGAAATAAATTGTTGTTCCAGCAGTAAATAAATTAAATGCATTAAAGGTAAAACTTACTGAACAGTACGTTGAAGGACTTCAACTTCTTGCTTTTGCTCTTGTACATCATGAGAGAGATTAACCACTTTTTGATCTTTTTCACTCATTACTTTTAAAAGTTTCTCAGAATCCTTCAGTTCATAGATCTGCACCCTGTAAAATTACATAACAGTTAAATAAGTTAATTGTATAATTTGAACATTGTATAATTGCTGAAAAAATGGTTTGAAAACATTTTTGGTTTGAAAAAATGCTCTTAGAAACTAGTTTACCAATCGAATTAATATTCTATTAATATTTCATTACTTCTGCGGTTTAAATATTAATTTTTTTGGCAACTTTGTACAATTTGTTATGTGTAGTAAAACTATCAATATTCATATTATAACATAATTAAGACTAAATATGCTTTGAAGCATAAAATTTACTTTATATAAATAATAGTGCAGTTTCTTAACCCATCATATAATTTGTAATACCAGGATAGCATTTATTAAATCAGATTATTACAAAAAAGTTAAGGAGGGTAGAACAAGTTTTGTACGCTAAAAGGACACTGATATGAAAATAAATAACAAAAAATAATTTTTACCCTTTCTTACTTTTAGCATTCAATTTAAAATGTCAAAAATCTATAAACCTCAACTGATAAACAGCAAAATACTCTGCCCACCAAATATCATTGCACAGCTAAAAAGTTTCCTGAAATTTTATGGTAAAAAGCACAGGCATTCATGCTACCAGTTCTTTATACCATAAAATACTATTTCACTGTAAAAAAAAACAAGAACGCTACGGCTAGTCATGCTGAACAAAAAGAACAAAATGTGAGCGGCAGGGTTTGAACCTAGATTCTTTGTTTGGAGGCAGCGTTTTTAACCATAACCTCTCAATGGTCTCGAAGAGAAAACAGAAAGCCAAAATCAATGCCTCGCTCTGCAAATATGGTACACCATTTGAAGCTACAATTTTTTATTTTTTCCGGTACAGCTTACTATAAATTTTTTTTCTGTACAGTATATACTCTATTTTACAGTAATACCATATAAAATGTTTTACAAAAGTTTCTGAATTTTTAATGCGGTTTTAGTAAATTTAACCATTTTGAAGCTGGAATTATAATGCAATTTTGAAATTTAATTCATCATTCTAATGTGTGTATAAGATTGTGTGTTTGTTTGTTTTTTTTGGGGGGGGGGGGTCGAGCAAATTACTCTCTGTGGGCGATAACTAAAATTTATCTGATATACATCAAACAATTCCAGCCTTAGACAAAGGAAAAAAAATAAAAATAAACAAAAGAACAACCTAAATACTTACAAGGTTTCTTTTTCTTTGGATGCAATGTCTAACTGTCTTTGTAAAAGCGAAAGCACTTCTCGACTCGTGACCACTTCGTCTCGAAGGTTTGAAACTTCATCCGATAGATTTTCAATTTTATTTTCAAGCTAAAAATAAAGAAATTATATAATTCATGAGAAAGTAAAAAATCTCTAAACATTTATTTTTAAAAGAAGTATTTTTTTAGGTCAATGCTGCCCCCAGAGAAATGAACAAGTTGGCCATGACCAGTTGTCAAACATCAAAATAAATTCAGCTATCTTGGTAATCAAGGACCCTAACCACTACACTACTGCAGTCAGAGGTTTCTCTGTTCTTCATAAACTGGACATTAGACATATTTTATTGAGCAGCAGTAAAGTGACATTAAATTGGTTAAGAAAGCATCACAAACCATACAGATTTTGTTATTCTTGTGTTAAAGCAAACAATATCTTAGTTCATAAATTGTGATACAGTCGATCTTGCTTATAACTAGGCTTGCCAGACGTCCCTGTTTGGAGAGGTCTCGGTTTGACTGGGATAGTCCCGGTTTTCAGACAAAGTCCTGCTGTCTCGGCCGATTTACTTCTCATCCCGGAAAAAGATAAATTTGATTACAAATGACAAAAAAGGTCTAAAAATAATTAGCTGTGAAGAATTATTTAGGATATCGACTTTATCACCCCTAACATTGTCTTGTGAAATGAATCCCAGATTAGCTTATGAGCATTTTTACAACAAGATTAAAACCATAAAAGACTCTAAAACAATCCTATAAAAAGTATTACTAAGTGTTCCTTTATTCCTCATTCAAGGTTTTTTTTCTAATTAAAAAAAATTGTAAGTATCTACATTTAAGAAGCGAAATGTTCAAATTTTATCTGCACATGTCATTTTTATTATCCCTGTTTTAGGTTCATAATTAGTAACCATTTATTCATAGCATTGAGGATAAACTGCCCTATAAAACACTTCAAAATTCAGCCACATGTGTTTAGCCTTTTGAATATGAGTGACGATGGGTAAGGGGGTCATTCTGGTGTTCCGGTCAGAAATCTAGCAAGCCTACTTATAATAAATTCTAATTTGACAAAAAAAAACAAGATAGATTTGTAAAATAAGAAGTAACAACGTGATAAAGCACAAATTGTAGATTACTGCAAACGCGTGCTTATAAAACTTGTACATCTAATTTGTTTGAAGAGAAATACTTCCATTTTTTTTCTAATTAAAAAGAGCTAATAAACAACTACAGAAAGTTCAATTCAATCTGTAAAAGAACAATTGATTAATTTTTTTCATACAAAACTAGGTGTTGAATGAAGAATAAAACAATACTTTTGGGGTACTGATGTAGAAATAAACACAATAAGATTCATACCTTAGGACATTTGGAGCATCTTTCTTTTTCTGTATTCTCCATATTGACTTCTTCACTTAAACGTACTTTACGGAATGAATGGGAGAGTTTCGACTTAAAAGAAGCTAAACTAGGAGGTTTCGATTTCTGAGATGCGCTGTCTTTGATGGATGAAAATTCTTCTACACAGAGGTTCTCTGTGCTTGGACTATTTAGACTAGCTGTAAAAAGAAACAGTAAAAGTTGTAACAAAATGCAAATATTCAAATGTTTTCATATTAGATGAAAGTTTGCTAAAGCAAATTTCATTGCCAATAGAATGATTTGAATTATTACAAATTGTTTGATCTCATATTTCAAAGTAAGTAATTTATTGATTTCGCAAACTTCACGAAGTATGAATCTACTGCTGCCCATAAGTAAACAAATACATGTACTGTAAATAAAATTAACTTAGCTGCTCAGAGAGAGCATTTAAAAAAAACATGTTAAGAACTTTTTTTTTTCAAAATTTAAAACTTTAACTCATTTTAGCACATTATGCAGAGTAGTACAGTACAACACTGTATTGTATGTTTGTTACGCTTATGCACATAGCCTTTAGAGGAAAGGGGGGGGGGGGTGAACAATTTTATTTTTTTCTTTACCTTTTAAAAAATATTATCAATTTCTCAGAGTAAAGACGTCCCCATGATTGAATGGTCTTTTTTTTTTTTTTGTGCCATGGAATTTTTCAGAGATTTTTTTAAACTTATTTCTTCACTGTGGAATTTTCTTTAAATGTCTTCAATTGTTCACATATGTCTCTGTAGGGGGGGACGTGTGAGCAAGCCTGGGGCACATATGAATACAATTGAAAAATGCAGGACAAGCATCATATTTTAACCAAAAATTCATTAATATGAAACATATACGTATATACCAATTGCACTGAAGGGTTTGTAACCAGTATTGTGTCAGATTATTGTACACAAAAAGTGCCATTATGAAAATGTTTTTTCCAAACTATATAACTATGCTCACTGTCAAATTTTAAAGTTTCGCAGCATCTTATGATAACTAGACAGACAAGAAAAAGACAACATATTACAAAAAAAATCTATTGCGTGTACATAATAATTATTGTAATATATTGCATTTTTGTTCATACAGAATATGATAATGATTTTTAAAATTATTTTAAACTCTTTGTCCTTTTGTTAAAGGAAGTATTATATAGCACTAAACTCTTAACCAACTATAAAGTCATAAATCAGTTTAAAAAAATATATATAAATAAATACTTAATAATAATAACAATTATAAAGAAATTTACAAATTGCCTGCAGAAAAATGATAATAAATATTTACGCATTTTTTAACACTTAAATTCATATTACAGAGAGGATATAGGAACTGGTCACATGTGCCACTAGACACTGTGTTTGTTCACAAGTGCCTAATCTACTTTTGAATTCTTTTAAAGAATTCTTAATTATTTTTTAAAAAAATTAAGACATTCATAAATTAAGTAGAATGTTCATATAATGGTTTGCAATGATTAAATTTAGCTTATTAGTTAGCTTGAAATATGTTTTTACCCGAAGGAGACAGAGAAAAGTTATATCAGCATCTGCTAAAACAAAGAAGCTCAGCACAGGAACATAACAGGAACATGGTTTCAGGAAAGGTAAATCTTGTGCAACTAATTTATTACATTTCTATGACAAAGTTATCATGGCTTTGGACAATAAGAAGCCTGTAGATGTTGTTTACATTGATTTTCAAAAAGCTTTCGATAAGGTACCGCATGTTGCTCTACTTAGCAAATTAGCTGATATAGGAATAGGAGGGAAAACTTTCATTTGGGTAAAAAATTGGCTGACCGGAAGGAAACAAAGAGTAGTTGTAAGGGGAAATTATTCTAATTGGAGTGAGGTCTTAAGCGGGGTTCCTCAAGGATCAGTGTTAGGGCCTGTTTTGTTCATTGTCTTTATGAACGATATTCACAAAAATATTTCTGGGAACATGAATTGTTTTGCTGATGATGTCAAAGTTATGGGGACTGTAGAAAATGAAGAACAAGCAAATCAGCTGCAAGAGGATCTAGATCATATTACGGAGTGGGCTGATAAATGGGGTATGGCTGTTAATGTTGGGAAATGTCAAGTGCTACATTTAGGGCATGGAAATAAGTGTACAAGTTATTATTTGCAAGGTTCAGTCATTAGTCAGGCAGACAAAGTTACTGATCTGGGGGTCCTAATAAGTCAGGATTTAAAGTTTAGCCAACAGTGCAGCATTGCTAGCAACAAAGCCAATAAGATGCTTGGGTTTATCAATAGATCTATTTCAAATAAATCTAAAGAAGTTCTTCTGCCCTTATATAGAAGTTTGGTAAGACCCCATTTGGAGTATGCTGTTCAGTTTTGGTCTCCTTATCTTAAGAAAGACATTAATGTATTGGAAAGGGTTCAAAGGCGGGCTACAAGGCTAATAAGTGGACTTTCCCACTTAGATTATGATTCCAGGCTTAGAAGGCTAAAAATGTACAGTCTTGAGCAAAGAAGAGACCGAGGGGACATGATTCAGCTGTTTAAATTTATTAAAACGAAAGATGTTACGGGGTTAAAGTTTAGCACTGAAAACAGGACAAGGGGTCATTGTTTTAAGCTATTTAAATCTCAGGCTAACATGGATATTAGGAAAAATTATTATTTTAGCAGGGTAGTGGAACCTTGGAACAGCTTACCGGAAGAGGTGGTAATGAGCAAAGGAGTAGACAGTTTTAAGAGGGCCATTGATCTTCACTGGGGATTGTAAATTGACTAGGACCAGTCTAGCTGGGCCCAGAGCCTGTTGCTGGTCGTCACTTTTGTATTTGTATTTGTATATAAACTGGCTCCTAGCTGTAAAAATTTCGCAAAGTAGGACCAATACTGCCATTGCTTGAGAAATTTAAAGATTTTTTTTGCTTGACGTTATCCTAGTAAAACATACCATGTTCACATGAGCCCATCTTCCCCCAACCTACATCCAATGAGAAGATATACTATGGGAATGGGGGAAAAATATAATTTTGTCCTAGTATCTTCTGATATCCCGAATTATCAGACAAAATGTGCTGAATGAGAAATATTTTGAGAGGTTGCAGTAACCTCTCATTGGAGTGCCTCTGGTTGATACGATGTTTTCCTACTTTAACACTGTTAAAACTCTATATTTACTATTAAAAAAAATCAAAAATATTTTATACTCTCAGGCCTGAGAGATACTGTCGCTCTTTTTCACTTATTTCATCATCAGACAAGTTGTACTATTTTTGCAGGTTAGTGGTAGTCTGTAACAACTATGTATGTCGTGTAATTTAAAGCACTGTAATAGCATTGAAATCTTTATAACATCTAATATGTAGTACTTTCTCATATTTTGCGCAATATATTGAGTTATACGAGTATACAAATGACTAAAGGGTATTATTTCATGTCAAACAAGGCTGAAATGAAGTTAAAACATATTTTAAGTGGCATTAATAATGCTTTAGCTCCAATTTGGGAAACTTTTGATTTATAAATCAAGAATTCTACTCTGCAGATATTCACTTATTGCGATAGAGTCTGGAATAAAGTAACCACGAGAAACAAATGTTGACTGAAGTAGATGTAGTTCAGATTAAAGAGGTTCTATTTTAATCAAAAAAATGATTGTTAATGATTATTCCTGAAAGATAACATGTCATGCAGCCAACAATATTCCACTTCAAGAATTAGCATAGGCATTAAGATCACCCAGAGCCTGTTACACAAAATCTTACATGTTAATCCCTTTAAGTAAGTTCTTAGAATTTTATCAGCTACATTATCATATGAAATTTATCATAAATAACAATTTTATAGCAAGAGCCCGTAATAAATATTTCAAAATTTTAACAATTTTGAAGCAATGAAAACATGTTTAAAAGCAATCAAATTCTTACATTCTGATGGAGACTTGTCATATTTCACAAAACTGGCTGATTTAACTTGGTTATAGAATAAATTAAACTTCTGATGAGAGTTCAAAAATGAACTACGACGGTTGAGAGCTGAGTCATCACCAATTTCATCTTTAGGGCAATCAACTGGAAGCATCAATGGAACTATTTTTTCATCTGTATTGAAATCAGGTAGCTCCTTAGCAAGCAAACCACTCTGTGGTCTCTGAAAAGATTTTTTTTTATTTTAAAATGAAATGAAGCTTTAAAATGCAAACAGTACTTCAAGACCATATTTAAAAACATTTAAACGGCAAAAAAAGTATGCACAATTCTGTCCTGGGAGAATATTGGGCAGGATTTATTTTTTTTTCCTTGTCATCTCTCGTTCTTTAGTCTTATTGTACAAGCTTGCTTATTTGGTTTCTGCTGAAAATGGAACTTTGAAAAAAAAAAATGCATATCATCATTTAAAATTTTTTAACATTTTTTTTTTAATTTTTATTTTTTTAAATTATGCCCACCACACCGTTTTTTCAAACATAAGGTGTCTTGCTGTCCAGTATAACAATGAAGTGGCTTCAAAGGGTGTTAGGGCCTGGAAGTCATCACAATTATGAATATCATGAAGAGAGGAGCATAGATTCAGAACAACAACATAATTGATAAAAAACTTAAAAAAAAGTATAGAGGACCTAAAAAATAGTTTTATTATAACCACAGTTGATAAAGCGGCAAATTATTTTGCCATCATGTGCAAATTTTTTTATAAACTTATGCTTCAGAAGGAATATACAAATATTAATACATACAAAAAAGTCACAGAAGCTGAGTCCAGTTTAAAGAAAAGAATCCTAGCCTTTTGCCATCATGTGCAAATTTTTTTATAAACTTATGCTTCAGAAGAAATATACAAATATTAATACATACAAAAAAGTCACAGAAGCTGAGTCCAGTTTAAAGAAAAGAATCCTAGCCTTCGACAAAATTCTAAACACACGGCATCTCAATTTTAATTTTCCTTTCCTTTGGAACATACTCCTACAATAATCAAGCAGGTTACATTTTTTTCGAATAATTAAAAAATATCTTGGCCAAAATTGCAGAAGAAAAAAGTTTTATAATTCTGAATAACCAGAAAGTTCTGGATTTCATAAACAGTGGTAAATACCATATTCATAGTATTAATACTTTTGACTTTGAAAATCTTTTCACTAACATTCCCCACAAACTCATAATTGATGTTTCAAATAGACTTTTCGACAGATATGAAAAACACATCAATTTAGAAAAACACTCTTGGATAACCTTGTTAAATTTTGTATTTTTGAGAATTACTTATACAATGGTTCCAATTTCTACAGACAGATCAATGGAATACCGATGGGCACATCTTTTTCTAGTGCATTTGCAAACCTATTTTTGCATTTTATGAATCTATTTTTTTAATAAACAACAATACAGAAGCATTTAGATATATTGATGACATTATTTTTAATAATAATGATTTTCACAATTTACACAAAGAAATTTACCCAAATGAACCACTGCTGAAACAAACAAATAAGGATGAGTCAGTTAACTTCCTTGATCTCAATATTCAACTGAATAATAAAGTTCCCAGTATAGCTTTGTATGATAAACGTCAGGATTTTGATTTTAAAGTGTATTCTTTAATTCATTTTCACAGTTGTGTCAGTAGAAAAGTGTTCAAATGTAATCATTTCACAAATTATTAGATATAAAAAAATATGCGATAATAAAACAAATCTGAAAACAGCGATTCGAATTTTAACTGCTACCCTAACTAAAAACCAATATCCGGAGCATCTTACGAAGAATTTCATTTGCAAGCTTGTGGAGGACTAGCGATAGTCAATTGTCAGTTCCTTGAATTTTCTGTTCCATGAATTTGATGGTTGTACGTTCCTTCTTTTGATTTTGAGTTCAGGTATGAATTTTGTTTCTCTTGTGGTTTAAATATTGTTCTATTTTCTTTATATAAATCTTGTAGCTTAAATATTGTTCTATTTTCTTTAGCTAAAAATTTGTATTTTTCGTTTGTAAAAGGTTCAATATTTGTATTTCATGTCATGCTGATATTCTGGACTTTCAGTGCTTGTTTTGTGAGATGTCGGGGACTAGTGCTGCTTTTTTAGGCAATTTTGCCAGCAGCACTCACGAAACATCTCAATGGTTTTTCCCTACCCTTGGGGAGTACCGCCTGATATTTTGGGATTTTTTCCTTCTTTTAAAAGAATTTTTCTTTCTTGTTCAATCCTTATATTGCTATCAAATGTGTTGTCTACCAGTATCATAGAGCAGCCTGTGGCGCCTATTGCACTGAGTAGTGTAGTTCATTTTGGTTGACTTGTCCAGATATAACTACAATATATGATAGTGTTTCTTTATATATATATATATATATATATATATATATATATATACACGAGGCGTGTTTTTAAGTAAGTTCCGTTTTTATATAAAAAAGGAACGAGTACAGATAGAGCTAAGTAATTTAGTGCACAAAAATCTACTACCCTTACGCTATTTTTCGACATTGCTCCCGTGATTTTCCAAGCATTTGTCATAGCGTGGTACAGGTTTTTGTATACCTATTCGTACAAAGTTACCGCCCGTTTAGTCAACCATGAGGACTCTTACAGTGCTTTGGCTGGGGCGTTTTTGAACATCCTCTGGTCTGCCCTCACCTCGCTCGCAGCATCTTTCATTTGTTTCGGCATCTAAAGTCTTTCCAAGGTGGTCTGTGGCACAACAGCAATAATGAGCTCAGAGAACATGTTATCCCATGGCTCACTACACAGGCGGCAATTTTCTATGAATAGGTGTACAAAAACCTGTACCACGCTATGACAAATGTTTGGAAAATCACGAGAGCAATGTCAAAAAATAGCGTAAGGATGGTAGATTTTTGTGCAATTAATTTCTTTGCTCTATCTGTACTTGTTCTTTTTTTTATGTCAAAACGGAACTTACTTTAAAAATACGCCTCGTATATACACACTGGTGTGCAAAAATTAAAGATGAGATGGTTTTTTCAATATAACTTTGTACAAGAGCTTTCCAAATCAACACATTTAATACCGTAAGATCCCCAATACGTAAGGACATGTGTAATGTAAGCAACACTTACTAAAAGAGAAATCAGAGGGATAAAAAGAAGCTTTATTGAAAAAGTAGCATGGAGCGCAATGCGACTAAAGGCCGAAACATCCCTTTGATGGGTGTCCAGCAAGAAACATCCGGTCTTTAGTAGGAGATATGATCTCCCCTGACTGCTAGTTAGGTATCACAGCGTCTGCCCATGCTGAGAATGAGTGTGTCAATGAGTTGTTGAGGCATTGCTGCCCATTCATCTTGCAGCACCAATCGAAGGACCCGAATCGTTACTAGTGGTAAGGTACGAGTTGCCAAGCGTCTGCCTAGAAAATCCCATACATGCTCGATGGGATTGAGATCCGGAGATCGTGTCGGTCAATCCATACATTCAATATCCTCACTCTCTAAGAGCTGTTCGGCAGCTACTGTGCGATGACATGGTGCATTGTCGTCCATGAAAAGGAACTGCGGACCCATAGCGCCTCTAAAAAGACGCACATATGGAAGAAGAATCTCGTTACAATAACGGGTCCCGTTGACTGAACCTGCGACGAAGATGTGAAGGTCTGTACGACTACCAAGCATGATGCCTCCCCAAACGAGAACACCCCGACCTCC
The DNA here is from genome assembly GCF_026930045.1 of Uloborus diversus. Classification (NCBI taxonomy): domain Eukaryota; kingdom Metazoa; phylum Arthropoda; class Arachnida; order Araneae; family Uloboridae; genus Uloborus; species Uloborus diversus. The sequence goes on along the minus strand of NC_072732.1, from coordinate 90,518,373 downwards.
ATACCTGTCCCTTTCAATGATGTTCGAGGGATGATTGCCGCTTCCCCGCTCTCTCCAGATGAGAATGCGATGAGAATCGCTACTCGGACTGAATCTGCTCTCATCTGTAAAGAGTACTCGTCCCCATTCATTGTCTCTCCAATTCTGGGGGTCCCGGCACCACAGAGAACGCCTTCTCCGATGGGCAGGCGTTAAAAGTACACACCGTATAGGGCTTCGTGCAAACAGAGCACCAGCGTGCAGTCTTCTGGCCACGGTAAAACGCAATATTGGTCGTCCAGTCGCCTGTGTCGTGTGTCTAGCGATTTCTCCCGCCTGTTTCTTCTGGCCTGTAAGACAATATACCGGTCATCTGCGGGTGTGGCTCCTCGTGGACGACCACTACTGAACCCCCGGATAGCTGTTCCTGTAGTTTGAAATTGTCTCCAAAGTCGTGAAACAATGCTGTGAGCAATTCCAAACTCTGCAGCACTTGTCACACTGCGTCCTTCCTCCAACTTCCCAATGATTCGACCTCGGGTAAAAGCATCCAGATGTCGTCTAACAGATTGATTATTCGCCATCTCTCGCTGAGGCAGCAACTCGGTGTGATTTTAACTGCTATACGGCGTTCAATCTCTTTGCCAGAAATACTGATCTTACACCGACAACATGCTTTATATTACTCAGACACTCTCCCATTATGTCTGCCTGCATATCTGCGCATGTGCTACCGTACATCACCTTACTTAAACTCCTGATTGGTTTTTCTGTCCACTCTGTCTCTTCGTTCAGCTGATATGCTAATTTTTTGACTTTGTCCTTAATTTTTGCACACCAGTGTATATATATATTCATTAAAAAAGTAAGAAAAATTTTAAATGTACAATTTCAACAGTGTATACAGAGGTGTGAAATTTATTACACTTCAGGAGCGGAAAACAGGAAAGTCAAGTGTTCCGGTTTAAAAATAGCCTCTAGATCCTTTCTAAAAGCATAATTATGTTTTACCAGAATGGTCAAAGTACTATACATTATCTTCCTGCAAAATTTCTCATTTTACTTCAATTTCTCCTCCTTGGCAACGCTGTGTCTTATCTGATAACATCCACCATTATTTGTTGTTATTCTATCTAAAACTGTTTATGCAGAGCAATGAGTGGTGTCTCATGGTTTTTCATGTGTTTTTGCACTAGGACAATAAAAATAACAAGTTTGTAAGTGATTTTGTGTCGCACACTGGTTTCAGGGAACAGTTTCATTGTTCGTTTTCACGTTTTTCCCTTCAAACATCAATTTTGGTGAATTTTGTGAAACGAGTCAGCTGCATGACCTCTCTTCATGAAAGAAATATCTGGTTATATGTATGTTTGACCAAAATATATTTTTAAAAAGAGAAATTGAATAAAAACTTAATATTTCTCAAATAACCGTCAACAGAATCAATGTTTCTGTCAAGGAAAACATACCAGTTGTCTCAAAGAAGCTGGGAAAATGTGGCAGAAAACAGAAAACGCGTCTCCTAGGATGGAAAAAAAACTTATTTGGATGGTCAAGGACAACAGAAGAGCAACTAGCAAGGACTTTGCTAACAGTTTAAAGCTTTATGGTGTGAAGGTGGATCCGTCATTGGAATGGCGACGATTCATCGCCGATGGGATACCTGCTTAAAGTCCATGCAGGAAGGCGAAAATCACCCCAGCTTTGGAAAAGAATAAGATTTAGTGGGCCAAAGATGTTCAAGAGAACACTGAATCCTTTTGTTTGTCATAACCGGGGTGATTTTGGCCTTCATGCGTGGGTTTCGAACAGTCATCTCATTGGCAATGAATCGGTGCCAGAGCAATGATGGGTTATCCTCCACACCATAGCACTTCAGACTGTTACCAAGGTCCTTATTAGTTGCTCTTCCCCTATAAGTTTTCTTTAAATCCTTGGAGACGTGTTTTTTTTCCACATTTTCCCAGCCTCTTTGAGACAACTGGTATGTTATTATGTATTTACAGAAGAATTGATTCTGCTGATATTGCTCTGGGAAATATTAGAGATATAAATATATAAATATGTTTTTTCACAATTTCTCTTTGTAAAAAGGTATTTTGGTCTAACATACACCTAACCAGTGCTTTCTTGTGTGGTAAGAGGTCACGCAGCTGACCCATTTCAAAACATTCACCAAAATTGATGTTCACAGGGGAAAATGGAAAACAAACACTAAAACTGTTCCCTGAAACCAGTGTGCGACACAAATTGGTTATTTTGGTGGTCCTAGTACAAAAACACACAAAAAAGCTACTTCACACTACTCACAGCTCTGCAGAAACAGCTTTAGGAAGAACAGCAAAACATAATGGCAGGTGTTATCAGATAACACAGGGCTTACCGGGGAGGCAAAACTCCAGTAAAATGGGAAATTTTGCAGCAAAATAATGTATAGAACTTTGACCATTCTGGAAAAACATAATTGGGCTTTCAGAAAGGACCTAGAGGTTATTTTTAAACCGGAATACTCGATTTTCCTGTTTTCTGCACCTTGAGTCTAATAAATTTCACACCTCTGTACTATTTCAGGAATCACCTGAACACAATTGAAACTAACGAAAACTTTAAAAAAAAAACTAGAAAGAGCTTTTGACAAGAGTTCATTTACAATTAGGACTCATTTTTTAATTATTCAGATCAAGCAAGGACAAATCTGGAGGGCTGCAATCTGTTTACTTGAAGAAACTCTTTAATTAAAATAATGTACTTATACAAAAGCTGCAAAAATATTGATGCAAAATCAAACACTGTATTGTAGGTTATCTGAATAATATCATAAAGAAATCTTTAGAGCCAGTCATGTTGTTTTTGTGCACATTTTTCAAGTTATAATTAAACTAGCATCAATTATACTAGCTATAACTAGCATCATTTATTAAAATTTGACATGCCACAAAAGCTTGGGAAAAACAAAGCACACTTAGTATCAATGTATTTCCATAAAAGATTTGTAAATAGATTATTTTTGAAACACTTAATACTTACACCAGCTAAATTATTCACAGAAGTCGACTGTTCAGTGATATTTTTTGTTCGAAAAGCGCTGTTTGCTCGTCGATGTTTCTGAAGTTCTTGCAACCAGAATAGACAAGTTTGTCTATTGTTTGCTTCAAGAAAATAATCTCTCCCAGGAACACTATAAATAAACATTTTCTATAAAATGCTTTCTTTCAAGTTTAAAAACAAATTTACACATTTATACAATACTTAATTTATAAAGACGATATAAATTTAAGAAAGACCATTTTGCAATTAAGAGTTACTGAATGTTTTATATCAGATTTCTTTTTACTCACAGAAAACTAAATGTTTACCAATTCAAAAATCAATCCAATGCATGTTAAATGTCTAAAGTAGATTTAACACTTCAAAACATTTCTATTTCTTCTCAAGTTATGGTACGTAACAGAAGGGGGGCAAGATTTATTTATTTATTCTTTTAAATCAGACATAAAAATTTGAAAATAACATTGTTTTACAAAAAAAAAAAAATACCCCAGAAATTTATCTGAAAGGACACATCTGAAAAGCAAAACAAAAATTAACAAATGTGTTTTCAACAAATAGTTGCTGTTTAAGTAAAATAAATACCTTTGTGGATAAAAACTTAAAAAAGAAATAACATCAAATAGCATAAATAGCGGGTTACTGCAGCAATCTACAATTTGTGCAAATTCAAGTTGTTATTTTTTATATGCAGTAATCTACAATTTGTGCTATTTGACGTTGTTATTTCTTATGCAGTAATCTGTAATTTGTGCTTATTTAACATTATTTCTTATTTTACTCTTATTTTACATTCGCTGTTTAGCAGCTGTTCTGGCAAATAAAAAAAAAGTTCAAGAACAGATTTTCCTACAATAATAAATAAGTTTACCTGATTTTAAATGACCCAGTCCTCTCTTTATTTGTGACATCAAAAGTGAATGTAGCTTGAGAAATGTCTATTTCACCCAGCGGTTCTTGATCCTGGGGAGAGCGATAATAATAAAGTTTACAGTTATTTTCGGAGAAAACAAACCATCTCCTTCTAAAGGTTTTCAAAATTTTGTTATTCCCCAATTTGTTTAGATATCCACATAGTCTTGAATAATGCCTCGTCCCAATGTCAGACGGCTTAGGTGAACTTTGTTCAGGTGATAATTCAGCAGACACTTGAGAAAGCAATTTAGGTTTTCTAAATTCAATATTTTCATAAATGTCTTCCTTACTCTCACTCTCTTCTGATTTCTCTGAAAAATCAATTAAATTTTCGACAAGCTTATCATCATCCACAGAAGTCATGCTTAGTGGTGAATAACATTATTTATTTTATAAATACATGAACTTAAAATTTTTCCCATTAAAAATTTACTTTGAAATTAATGAAAATGTTCAAAATTAATATCTTCTTTTCATTGAGTTCTGTTTCATGATTCAAGAACACGATGAACAGACAGGAAGCAACAGGTGTTTCCCAATGTTTACAATAATTTAAACTCCACGCGATATGAAAACAACACCCAACATTCACTTCACGGTCAACGGTTAAGTTTGTAAACTGATGCGCATGAATATTGGGTATGTTAGCATACAGCAACCGGTTACAAACGTGATTGGGAATCACGTTTGGGGGAAGAAGTCAGGGGACTCTTCCGAAAATATCTCGATATTAAAGTTCTAAAGACTTAATTTAAGACAATCTTCGTTAATGCTAATGAAAATGAGAATGGGATGTTTGGGAACCAGTGGCGGCGCGAGAGCAAAAGTAGACGTCGGCGATGTAGTTTTGCGAGGCCCTTTTAATCATAAAATATTTTCAGACAAATCATTGAGTTCACGGAATTAATTTTTGTACTAACTATTGGCACTTAGACCCCTTTTACACGATTCCCGCTTTCGGACATCGGACGGCAGACATGTGACGTCAGAAGTCAGAGGAAAATCGTTGCTCATTTACACGAAGGCGGGAAAGCGGGAAACGTATGCAAATTTCGTAACCGGTTCGGTGTTTTGACAGGGCGTCTGCACCTGTTTGTTTATATTTGCTTCCGTTGAATCTTCTGTTATTTCCTACTATTTTTTTTAATTGTTAAAGAATTGAAGTGTTTTCCGTAAATGTTGAAGGTTTATTTTTTAGAAAACATGTCTTGGATAGCGCTTTTTTTAATCTTTTTTTTGAGCCACGCTAAAAATAGAAGTAAAAAATTCTAAATTTGCCAAACAGTGCTTTCCCGTGTTTCGCGGTAATGGTTTACCGATGTTTTTTTTTTTTTTTTTAATCTGTGTGCATATTCAATACATAACATGTGCACAATTAAGCCAGGCTAAAAAAATAAATGGAAGATAATTCTGGGTTCATCGAACAAGCATTCCCTCCCCCCCCCCCCCCCCCGAAATTCAAAGATTAATTTAAAAAATAGAATGGTCTATGTTCTATGATCTTATCACATCATGCTGCTGTTGTATGCATGAAAAAATGAAATTGCACAAGGATTTCATAAATAAAATAATTTTTAGAATACTGAAACATATATTTATTTATTTGCTTATTTTAATCAATTTCAAAAATGAGGTTTTTGGCTTGTGCAAATTATTCTCATACAGTGATGTTCCCATCTATTTTTCTGAGGGTATACTCCCAGTAATCCATTACGCACAATATTTGTATGCGATCAAATCGTTGCCTCAGAGCTACAGTAGGATATCTTAATGTTATTTCGGGGATTAGATGTCTTAGTGTTGCTCTGAGGCAACGATATATGTAATATGTGTTTATATGGAAATTTTTGAAACTTGAAGGTATACGCTATATGTCCTAAAAAATATTTGAGAATATACGGCATACATGGAATATACCCTATGGGAACACCACTGTTCTCAGTGTGCAAAAGTTTTTCTTTCTGATAGCCGCTCGGAAAACAACAGTTAATAATTTTTGCTGTGTTATTGCTATTACATTTTCAGAACTCGATGAGGAGCATTTTTTCATTTAGTGATACAGTGAAACCTGTGTATGTTGACCCCTTTATTTTCTTGAAACATCATTAAAAAGTGTTGAATTATATAATTCATAGTACAGCTCGAGTTCAATAATGAAAACTCTTAAGTATGGCCACCCCTTCTGCGTGCACATTTTCACTGAACGAAGGGGGGTGGCTTCTCGGAGAGGTTTCACTGTATAATAACATGCGTTGTAGTGATGTATCAAAATGTATATTTTTTTAGAACTGCTTTGCATGTTATTGTGGAATAATACTAACAGTGGTGTTGAAATATTTTTTCGGGAGGGGGGGGGGAGGCTACATTTAACACATGTGCAAATCTACGTGTATGCAGGCCCGCACCAAGCCTGATTGGCGCCATCGTGCAAATGTCTTTTGAGCGCCTTTATGCATTAATGTTCGAGAAAATTCTAGTTAACTCCTGGGGTGAGGATTTATAGACAAATGCAGTATTGAAAAAATACGTTTGGCATTTATTTGATGTATCAAAAGGAAAGTAATGTATATATATTTCATTTTGAACACAGTGTACCTTTTTACCTTTGAGCAGGAGTTAGTTATCTCTTCATCTCGAAGTTGTTTCGAGTAAGGGTGGATGTAAGGGAGGGGGTGATCGGAATTGACTTTTGAATTATGGCTTTTTCTCTTGGAAACCTTGCATTGAGCTGTTGTTAAAAAAAAGATGGCCATTTTCAGTTAATCAAAACATTTCATCCCAACAATTTAAAAAAAAAAAAAAATCTTGGAATTTGATTGAAATAATTCTTGCTTACTTTAGTCTGATAAGTACTTTTTTGAAAAATGGGAAATGGCTAATATGCAGCCGTTACAAGAAAACGGAACTGTTACAAGAGGCATTGAATTTAATATCTAAAACAAATATGTAGTCCTTCCAAAGTTTTTTTTTAATACACAAATAGTAAAAGAAATAAAGGGAGGGGGAGGGGAATTGAATAATTATGGTCAAGTCATTACTTTTCAGAACTAAAAAGTTAACCTAAATTATTGTCCGAAGTACATACTGTCCAACCACGGATTGCATGGAATTTTTATACGTCCAGATAAGACGAATCTATGTGAATAAGGGGGAAAAGTAAAAATTTGATGCCCGTATTCCACTCATTTGAATGAGACTCTGCTTCTGCAAAAGCTGGCATCGATAAAAAATAATAGATTTGTCCATTTCCGGCTGTAAAACGGATGTTTGTCTTTCCATACAATCCGTGGCCAGACAGTAAATGTTACGCACATCTAAATAATATACATATGAGCAAACTATTTTTTATGTATGATAACACGAAGCAGAGGAATTACCACAAATTAAAAATCGCAAAAAGACGCCAAATTTTGCAAAGATCTGTTGTAAGTTATGGAGCTGTATAAGGAAAACTCCTTATGGGGCGTTCTCCCCATAGGTAGACGAATACCCTCCTATGTGTATTCCTAAGCATTGCATGACCTCTGCACAGTGCCGTAACTAAGGTGGGACGGAGGGGTTGGTCCGCCCCGGGCAGCATTTTGCTGGGGGGTGGCAATTTCATGCTCTTGATGTGAAAAAAGTTCAACATTTGCTAATAGGGAAATCATGCTTCTGATCAATTACTGGAGGCAAAAGAAAAAAAAAACTTTTCATTATAATATGAAATTAGCACTTGATTTTAAGAAAGTTACTCGAAAACTACCTTATTAAAAAAAAAACTATTTTTTTGAGGAAAGTTACAACAAGAGTAAGAAAAGAGAGGTCTGGGCAATTAATTGCTTATCTTTGGGGTAGCATTATCTGTTTCAGAAATTGCTTTAATTGGTCACTTATTACAAAACTTTTATTCAGACCAGAATTAATTTTATGTTTATCTTATAAAAGTACTTACTCACAACTCAAATAATAACTGCGACTAATCTTACTGCTTTATATCAGTAAAATTCCTATAAACAGCGAGTTTCAAACTGAGACATTCATTTAAGCAGAAGGTTTTTAATTAGTGAATCGATGTCTAAGTAAACCTTTCACATTCACATGGAAAGTAATGATTTTCAATACACAACTTTTCCTTCTCATGAATCAGTATGGTTAATCGAACTTATAGGGCTCATTAATCTTATCACCCTGTATCAGTGAAAAAGAAAACCATCCAAATTCTGTAATATGGCAGTATTGGATCTAGGAAAGCGGCAATTTCCGAGTTTTTCAACATTAAGACAGGCACCCCAGCACGGATCCAAAAGGATGTCATAACCCCCTTTGAAAGGACCAAAGAAACCATAAAATTGCATACCTAGATCTTTAAATTAGGAAAAATTCCAGTGCAGAGCGCCGGCCCCTAAGCTCCTGCCTGGTGTCACCAAAAGGTTAAAATGCATTCTTAGGGCTAATTTAGAAATTTTTTCTGAATAGAGCATATTCTTTATTTTTCTTCGTAATTAAGTTCTTATTTTTCCTTTAAAAACTTTTGACTGTTTCTCAACCAAAGGACAGCAAATTGAGGAATTGTCCTGGGCAGCAGAAAATGTAACTACGCCACTACCTCTGCACAAGATTTGATAAACTGTATTTGTGTCAGGAACCCCCCTCCCTCCCATGGTTGTGCACCGTGGGGTGAAACTCCTCATGTAAATTCTCAAGTATCAAAGGACCTTTGTGACAAATTTGGCAAAAATCTAGCCTTAATTGTGGATTTGTATAAACTACATAGCACACACAATCACTAACATACATCATATTTTGTTTAGATATATAGATTTTACTTTTATTGTTTATTTAACTTTTTCCATGATTTAATTGAAAAATAATCAGTTTAAATTTTGAACGAAACCAAAATTTAAAAGTTACTTGAAAAAATCCAGGTGCTCCTTTAAAAATCCAGGTTGGGTTTTTTACAAATGCTAGTTTTACCAACCGCCTTGTCTGGTGGTCAAAGAAGTGACTATGGGTGGGAAGTTACTGGGGGGGGGGGTCATGACGCAGTCTGGACCATAGAAATGTTCAGAAGTGTATCTTTACGTTTTTTTTTTGAGCAATCATGATTGCTTATTGCTTTCATTTGACTGTTTTGATGTCCTATGATTTTATTTTCCCACCAGCACCCTCTGCAGCATCACCGTCGACCGGCTCTTCACGATGCTACTCCCCTAGCCAAAACCGTCTCCAGGTTGCATCCATGTCCTACACACACGCACATACATACACAACTACATGCACACACAAATACCCACACACTCATGCCTGCACACAGACACCACACAGACAGACATACATACCCACACCCATACACTCATGCCTGCACACAGACATATACAGACACGCATACATACACACATATGCCCACATTCATGCCTGGACACAAACACGTACGCCTACATACACACACTCGTGATTGCGAAAAACATAATTTGAATTCAACATGTCAAAATTCAAATTATTATTATTTTTTTGACTCTTGCTACTTGCAAGCACAAAAGGAAATGAATATAGAAACAACAAACACAAAGATAAATATTTTACCCTCAGCTAAAGTTGATTAGCAAAACCAGAGGTTTAATTGTGAAGGATGTGAGAGGAAACTATTTTAAACATTGAAATTTTAGTCAGATGAAAGATGTTTATGGTCATTTTTTATTCAATGATGGCAAGGAAAAAAACCCCTTGAAGATACCCCCTCCTGTATATAAACAGAAAAATCAGATAAATATAGCTTAAAATGAACATGCGTAACATGCATTGAGATAGTTTTCCTTTCGTCCACCCACCTTTCACTATAGTTTGACGCTCGCAAGTAATGCCTATCCTTTTCCAATGTTGATGTAACTTTGGAAAGAAAGATATCGAACAAAATTTTTGCATTTAATATTCTTATTATGTAGCCAACTAATGAATAATAACTTTCTTTTCAACTCTTGTTGAATGCTCATGGAAAATATTTATCAGGAAATTAAAGAAAAAAGTTGTAATTAACTTGTACACATTGTATTTATTTTTATCATTATCATTAAATGTAAAATTTATACCTGTGTGTGTTTTTTCCGTAAACTCGATTTTTTTTAAAAAGACCGCATAAACCAAAAACTAGGGATGCACTGAATACCGAACATTAAGTTAAAATTCTATCCTTATCTTCAGCTGAATACTGAATATTTTGCCAAAATTTGTTGTTGTTTCAACATTTAGTACAATTGTTGATTAAAAATAGGAGTGGAACAGAGCTTCAGCCCAGCCAAATCATGAACTGATTCAGCACATAACAATTTGTCGTGAATATATTTTTTTTACAATAACTAGTACACATAGTATTATGTCCCATAATAAGTTACGAACAATTATGTCCTAGAATAAAATAAAATACAGTAAATTTAAAAGAATCCATTGCACTATAAGCGGTCCCATAATTGAGAATATGTACCTACTTGGAAGTTCCTAAGAAAAAAGTGACTTTACAACATTTGATTGATAATTATTTAAAGATTTCTTCATTTGTTATGAAATAAAGCTATTACAATATTGCGTAAAACATTGTTTAAACACTTCTAGCTACTAATGAAAACAATGTCATTATTTTTATTACATAATAATCTAAGTAATATCACAAAGTATTTGTATGATAAAACAATCACAATGGTACTTACTTGAAAAGGTTTCAGGTGTAACATTGAAAATCGAGTAAATCTTCTCATTGCCTCCATAAGCAAGAATAAAATTATAATATCTTCTTTTTGCCAGCAAGATAATTCTTATGACAGAATATACAGAAATGATCCTGCCGATAAGAATTACCCAACTAATTCGTATAGATGCTACGCTGCAGTTCCTAGCATGTTAAAAATCGCTTTTTTTTTTCCAGTGCATGATGGTCCTTCATAAAAAAGAGGCTCATTCATTTCGCGCGATTATCAATGAATTACGTAGCTTTGTTCAATTTCGAAGTTACACTTTGAAATTCACTTTATCAAAATCATTACCGTAGACACAAAGATGGCTACCTTTTCCCTGATTTTAGAAGGTTTATTGTTACCATAGAAACGAAAGCATGTGACATCAATAGCCAATCATTGCACGTCGGACTTCGCTTTTCTGACTTGGAGTTGTGGAGATCCACAACCCATTCCCGACGAAGTCAGGCAGGTTTTGGAGGCGCGAAAACTGGTTTTCGAGCTCAAAATGACGTCAGATGTCCGAAAGCGGGAATCGTGTAAATCGGCAAGTTTCCAATTCACTTAATTGCTAGGACAAAAACGTTTCGTGACTAGTAGCGCAATCAAAAAGTTTTTTTGGTGGTGGGGGGAGGGGGCGGCACATTGAAAGAGGAAAAATGACCTGATAGAAAGGGGGGTCCGGGGGTCCTCCCTCGGAAAAATTTTAAAATTTTTAGTTTAAAAACGCCATTTCAGGCTTTCTTTGCTGATGTTAAGGGAAAAAATTTACAGAGGTCTCGGTGGAAATTTCCAGAAATTGAAGCCTTAAAAACGCAATTATAGGTCATTTTTATTGACTTAAAGGGTCAGAGAGTGTCCCAGATCGATTCTTTTGTTTAAAAAAAATAGGTCAAAATCAATCCCCTGCAAATTCTCGAAACAGGGCCGATCCTAGCAGGTGTGCAGAGTGTGCACCGCACAAGGGCGCCCAAAGCAAGGGGCGGCCGCAGGCCGCATCATGTAGTTCTTATAAGCAAGAAAAATTCCTCAAGAATTTCTCACAAGAAAACTTATAATTAGTCGAATAAATATGCTGAATTTTAAATGTTCAATTATCAAAGTAAGTGTCGGTTTCCCGGCAGTATAGCATAGTTTAAGAAAAATATAATGTTTAGGAACATTGTGTTGGTTCATTGTCCATTAGTATATTCTCTTTACACACATGCTTCATTTGGTTGCAAAGTTTGTGACAGAACCGGTAATCAGGCATGGATACAGGGGAGGAGAAATGGCCCCCTCCTGAAGCATGAAAGGGTGCCTTCTAAAAGGAGCACCGAGGGCGGCCACTAATGTTTACCCCCCAAGCTTTTATAGACCTAAACAATGAAGACATTTTATTTATATAGAAAAAAAAGCTATACTGATTAGACACTCTCGCAAGCATTTCAAACAACAAATTCTGTGTTCAACAATAGTGGATGCATGGAAAGAAGGTGGAAAATTGCGACAACTCTGAGAGTCAAACATATATGAATGACGAACTAGAATTTTGAAATTTCCCCCTTTACGGAATTTTTTTCTAATTATAATCCCGAATGAACTGCCCGATTTTAAATCAGGTAGGAGGACAGGGCTCTTCCCCCGGGTAGCAAATTTAAACGAAGCTCCTCAACGAAGATCAAAAAGGATGCCATGACCTCCTTTACGAGACTAAAGAAGGCTTAAAATTGCATTTCTAGGACTTTAATTTCGGAAAATTTTGCTGGTTGAACCACTGATCTTAAGTCTCTGATTCCCAATTAAAATTATTTATTAAGTCTTTGATTCACCCCTTCCACCTTAACTTAATCAAACATAGCCTAAAAATGTTGGCTTCAAAATCCAAAATGTGTTTTTAGAAGACAGCCCTTCCTACTGTCCTCAAAATTTGCTTAATGACATTTTTCGGATTTCTTTTTCGAAATTTTTGCG